>NC_142808.1:52874476-53007503 GCF_049724085.1 Artemia sp. Qi Xiang Cuo
GAGGCAATGACATTAATGATTTGGATCTATTCCTGGAGAAATGTTTCTAGGCGAAAATTTTTAAAGTCTGACAGATGATGTCATTGATTGATTGATCTGTCAAGAAAGGGGAATTAATTTGTTGTTTCTAAGGGGAATTATTGATACACGATAGGTGAATTGAGGTCGACAGCACAGGTGTTCCAAGGTCGATGTTGTTGTTGTTGTAAGTGCACGCTCTCAGCGAATGTCATGGTCGATGTTGTTGTTGTTGACACACTTTGATTACGCAATCAAGTTTTCGGAAATTCACTTCCCCCTCGAGTCCTAGATCAATAACATTGTTCCCGTTAGAATTCAATGCGCATGTGCAACCTTCGTTCCGGAGTTATTACACATAGAAACATCAAATAAATCGACCTTGGAAAAAGAGGTCATTGACCCCATTAACCACGTGTTCTCCCTAGGGAGGCTATGCCCTTATTTGGAGCCCCGTCAGTATTAAAAATGCTGACAGGACCACGTGGTCCTGTCACGAGTTTTAGGGTCACCTCTACTGATTTTTAGCAAAAGGTGCTCAATCTGGGTAAAATGTAATACGTGGGACTCTAAGGGGGTGAGACGAAGCTTATGTATTATTGATGATATCAATGGCTTGATGTTTTGTCATCTTGGCTTTTTTAAAACTTTTTCTTTAATTGAAGTGAAAATATATTAAAAACAGCAAAATTTTTAATTAGACAGTGAAGAATTTAAAAGAATCAACGTATAATAAAAAATGACAATAAAAATCTGAATAATTTGACTTCACTCTTGGAAGCCTTTATCAACGGAAAAGAAAGAAAACTAGCCTAAACTAAACATAAAGAAATAAAAACAGCTAGAAAAAAATAGGAAAAAATTCACAATTAAACAAAATCTAATAGATCCAAGATGTCTTCTATATGTGCTCTATTATAAGTCCGAATTATCTTCTAATATGGAATTCTACAAAAGGAAACATTTTTTATTTAGAAAATCTCACATATGCCCTAGATCAAAATCAAAAACAGGTTAAAGAACTACACTGTTTGGAAGGTTAAATGAATCTTCTGCATTGCAAATTTCGCAAAATTCGTTGACTTTTTTCGAAGTTTGTTATAACTTGTCCTTTATTATTAAACTTAATCATGTTTGAAGCTAATTAGGTTGACCTTCTTTACTATTTCGTATATGTATGGTTTTGGCCTGTTGCTTTTATTAAATTGCTATGAATTAGACTTAATCTTATTAAAACCTTTTTTTTAAATTAGAAAAAAAAAATTTATACCTGTTTTCAATATATTTTAGATTCAGTTTACTATATTTTCTGTATATATATATATTTAATATGTATTTTATACATATATTTATTATTTGTTATATTTATATATATATATATATATATATATATATATATATATATATATATATATATATATATATATATATATATATATATATATATATATATATATATATATATATATATATATATATATATATATATATATATATATATATATATATATATATATATATATCTATGTATATATATTATATTATATTTTTATAATTAATATATTATAAATGGAAAGGCTGTGTGGTCTAAAAAATCATTGACCTTTTTTTAATCTTATTGAAATTTGGGCTTCAAAAGGGAGTACAACTTGATGGGTGCAAATCTGTTTTCAAAGAGAAAGCTTGCTATATTTTGGGATGGGTTTGTGTTTGTATGGGATTATGTAAATAAGTATTTTGTTGGGATAGCTGGCAGTGCGTTTGTAGCATGTTTTTGTGTAGCCTGGGTGTGTAAGGCCCAGTAAGTCAAATTTTTTTTTTGCTCTTTCCTATCTTTTTATTTTGCTTGTATTGTTTTTATTGATGTTGTGTTGTGTTTAGTCCCTTACAGACTATAGTCTCTGGGTATTATTTTGATATACGTTTTTTATGAATAACGATTGTTGTTATTATTATTATCATACTAGGATTGAAATCACGCCTCCCAGCAGGTATTATTGAAGACCACAAAAGCCTGGAGGCCTTAAAGGCCCAATTATCGAAAAAAAGATATCTTACTCCTTGTGTATGAATTTATACTCCTTTATACTCCCAATTATACTCCTTGTGTATGAATTTAATTCCAATCGTATCTTCTCTTTTTTTTAGTTTTTGTTATAGTTCACAGACATGTTCTGCAATCCTTTTCACTGATTTCTCCACATTTTAATATTGAATTGTCAAAATTAATCTTTGCCATACTTGTAATTCTTGGATTCCTGCTATGTTACGAACGTTGAAAGTGTGGCGAATCATGTAGTATAATTACTCGATTAATGATTATTAAGAATTTTATAGTTCGTCGTTTTAATTAAAAAAATTTCCTAATTTTATATATTTCAGTATTTCAAATTACTTCTTAACTTTGAAATTCTAGGTACGACTCCAAAAGTTAATTAAAACTCCAAATACACACAAAGTTAATTAATAATGATGAAAGTAATTTATATTATTATGTAGATATAATATATATTTATATATTATTTCTTAGTGTATTATTTCTTTATGCGGGTTACTATACTTAATAATATATCTTATTATTATAATTATATTAATAGTATTGATAATAAATAGTAAACTATATTGCACGTGGGGTTAATATATTACACCCAAATTTAATTATTAAGGTTGAAAGTAATTTATATTATTATTTAGACATAATATATATTTCTATATTATTTCTTAGTATATTATTTCTATATTATTTCTTAGCGGGTTACATATAATAGTAAAATTCATTGTTATATTGATATTAATATATCTTATTATTATAATTATATTAATAGTATTGATAATAATCAATAAGCTATATTGCACGCTGGGTTTTGTATGTTACGCACAAATTTAATTAATAATGACGAAAGTAATTTATATTATTATATAGATATAGTACATGTTTATATATTATTTTTTAGTCACTTTTTCCCTATGTTTGATATAGAAAATAAGTCAATTAGTTCAAAGTAACTAAATTTAAATCTTGATAATACACCTGAATTCGCGTAGTTCTATTCTTTCGATCCGCCAAAAAACGAGAAAAACATTAGAAACTTGCTTCTGATTCGATTTTGTCTATAGGAATTACCTATTTCTTTTAGTTTTAGCTGAACTTTTTTATTTTATTTTTAGTTTTCTTGCTTTTAATTATAATTTGGGTTTTATTTTTGCTCTACTTTTTTCGTTTTGCTGAAGACGGCTGCTGAGTTATAGCCGAAATATTCGATTATTTCTTATCCGAAAATATTTTTAACTTTTATAAAAACGCTTGAAATTTCTACGGAATTTATTTTCATGAATCTATAAATCAAAAAAAATTACTCATGTCCAGGCCAAAAACCAGAAATTTGAAATAAAACCACTCTAAATATTTTTAATTTTAACCTTTTTTTATTTTTTCTGTGGTTTAATATTTATATTTTGTTCTTAAATTTATTTATTTATATTTAAAATTGATATTTCAAAAAACTATGAAAGCAAAAAAAAAAGTTTAACTGTTCTAAAAACGCTTAAAAGTTATACTGAATTTATTTTCCTACATCGATAAATCACACAAAATAACTCTTTTCCCTGCCAAAAAGCCAGAAATATGAAAGAAAACCACTCTAAATTTAGTTGTTTTGAACCATTTGATATGTTTTCGGAGGATTATTATTTAGAATGTTTTCTGAAATTTAGTTATTGGTATGTAAAATTGATATATAAAAGTTAAAATAGGGATAAAATCCTTTTAATAGATAGTGTTTTTATCCCTATTTAATAGTTAAAAGGATTTTATCCCTATTTGATCTTTTATTTATCGTCATGGAAAGGCAGTGTGGTCTCTGAAATTATCAATGTCAAATTGATATGTCAAAACCATGCAATCAAAAAAGGAGAGCTGCTGCAAGTATGCAAAAAAGTGCAATCCCTGGTATTGGTATATAAAAGGGTATTACCTTTATATAATGCCCTTTATATAAAAGGGTATATAAAAAGGGTAGTACCAATACCTGGTATTGGTATGTGTCACATGGGCTTATAATACTTAGAAAAAGCTAACATTGTAGCTTGGCATTGTTCCATCACCAGTTTTGGAGGATTATTATCTAGGATGCTTTTTGTTTTTGCTAAGTTGTCGCAGAAAAAACGACATCTTTTTAAATGTACAAAATTTTATTGGATGTCAGGAAGTTAAAGCTAGTCCTTATTGGCGGTGTAGCCAATAAAGACGAAAAAAAAACGTAAGACAAGGATGATGTGTAGCTACATTGACTCCAAGTATAAATTAATTTTATTCTAAGAATTCTTTTCGTTATAGGCTTTCTTATGTTCTGTCTTTCTTTCTTTTTCTTTTCTTTTTCTTTTTTCCCGTATTTTTCCCCTTATTTCCTAATTTCGTTCTTTCGTTTTTGTCTTTTCTTCAGATTTTTAACTTTCGTATTTTGTTTGTACAGAGAAATGGAGCTATTCAGCCGATTCAACCCGGCCCCATTCACGAAAATGCTGACCTTGAAAAGAAAAGAACCCTTTATCATTCGTGCTAGTTACAATGGACATGTACCTTATCCTAGACGTGAAATAGGTAAGTTTACAATATATCTATGAGCCACAATATACCTATCAAGAATAGTGACAATTGTGGCAATAACGGCAATCCATCAGGTGAGAAGAAGATCTCCATAACCGGTTTCGTCTCCTTCCAAACCGCCAGGAAAGAATTCCTGGTGGAATGGAAGAAAAAGAAGAAAGGAACTTGTCGTAACATATATTGCCTTTTAGCCTATTGTAAACTGTTGTCTTTTAGCTTACTGTAAACTAATATATCTATTGCTTGACTGCTTTTTCTTGCAGCTGTAAGTCACGATGTTCATCCTCTATCCTAGTTTATTTTGCAACTGTCTACTCTGTCTATCTTCTCTAGTGGTGTTTTGATAACAATGCTTACAGACGCTTGACGCTAATAGAGTTTATCATAAACCTAATTTTTATAATTTCTATAAAAAAAACGGGTGTGCACCTAGAACAGGACCCCTTGCTTGTGGAGGGCGCTAAAGAATTTGCTACGAATTTACAGAGGGCGTTGAAGAAATTATTACAAATAGTTACTGATGCCGCTTCATTTAAAATTTCGTAGCAACTTCTTTAGCGCCCTCTATAAACGAATTTTGTTTAAACGAATTTTGAATTTAACTAATTCTATAAACAAATTTTAAGGTGCTCTGTTTCAAGGATGACTCAATAAGTTTCAAAACTGAAGAAATGCTATTGAGAAAACTGTTAAATTTGCTAGAAAAAGTGGAAAAACAACTGAATAAGTGAAGATAGTGCTTAGTGCATACAAAATATGTTAATTACAATTATTCTTCATATTATAAAGTAAGACTTGTTTTCTTAACATGTTTCCTTCTCTAGGGGTCCTGCTCTAGGTCTATAACAAAAAGCGTAAAAACTACCTAAGTGGCTACTCTGTCCGAATCAGGAAGAGTCGCTTGAAAACAATCATAATAGATCCTTTCATGTAATTACTTTAAGCCAGAATCCGCTGCTTATTGGCTGTATGAATTTTTTTTTAATTTTGTTTTTTACTTTTTGATTGCCACCCAAGTGACAATGAAAAACTATTCAGCTGCGAAAAATTTCAGTGCCATCTTTTAAGGTATGCCAAAGAACACAATTATACATCAAACTTGACGTAAATAATTCCCAAGACCACACTGGCTGTGTTTGACAGAATAAATAAATTCTAAGACCACACTGGCTATACCTGACGTATGAAACTAAGAGAGGAAAGGAAATAATAAATCAATAATAAAATAAAAAAGTGAGAAAACGAGGATTTTATCAGTCAGTGGCAAAACAAGAAGACGAAGAACAAGCAAATATTTCGACAAGGACATTCGCCAAGTCGTCCTTAGTGCTAAGAAAAAGAAAACAAGAAGAAGAAAAAAAACAAAAACAAAAATCTAACCTTTCGAAGTTTATCCGATAACAAGGGAACAGACAGGTTCTTCGTCTTCATGTTTTGCCACTGATGTTCTTTTTGTTTAAAGGATAAAGACAAGCTCTAAGTTAAAGGATAAAGGATAAAGGACAAGCTTCCGGTGGGCTTGTTTCAAGCTGGTCTCAAGTAATGTTTTTTTACCTGTATTTTAAAACCAATTTATTAGTTGGAGATTTTATTTTAGGAGAAATAGTATATTTACGACTAATTTGCGAGCTTTAAAAATATTTAGCGTTTTATTTTAGACAAAGTAGCACCCTAATTTCCAAACTTTTCCGCCCTATATGTGAGGGCCTTTTTCAACTGTGCTGTACCGAACTGTACCAACTGTACTGTGGCGGCACAACCTCGTTTTTGCCCATTTTTTCCCCTACTATGCTGCTCAGTTCAGTTTCTTTCAAGAAGGCGATCCTACCTCTGGAGATTTTACAGAAAATGTGGATTGCAGCCTAGATTGATGAATGTGACGTTATAATTTGGAAAGATTACTCTCATCTAGAGCCAAAAACTTTACGTTAAAGTAGAGTTCTACAGTCTATTACAGCCAGTCACAAGCTGGATCACATATAGTCAAATCACAATTTAGATATTGTAATAGAAAGCATCCATCTCACGTGAACCGTGAACTGAGAAATTCAAATTGAGGTTTTTTTCTCACCACTTAACAGCAAATTAGTGTTCGCTGTTGTCTTTTTCTTCTTCCTTTCCTTTCCTTTTTTTCTTCTTTCTCACCACTTAACTGCAAATTAGTGTTCGTTGTTTTTTTTCTTCCTTTCCTTTCCTTTTTTTTCTTCTTTCTCACCACTTAACTTCAAATTAGTGTTTGTTGTTGTTTTTTTCTTCTTCCTGTTTTCTTTTTTCTTAGCACTGAGGACGACTTGGCGTAGGTCCTTGTCGAAATATTCGCTTGTTCTTCGCCTTTTTATTTTGCCACTGACTGATAAAATCTTCGTTTTCTCACTTTTTTTATTTTATTTTTTATTTATTATTTCCTTTCCTCTCTCTTAGTTTCATATGTATGACAGAATGAAGAAAATTGTTAAGAAGAAAATCGAGGACATTTCCGGCCAGTAGAAAAAAGAACGATAAATATGCATATATTTTCGTCCGTTATTTCGTCCGTTCGTCCGATATTTTCGTCCACTCGACCGTTCTCAGTGCGCAAGATTAAATAAAGAGTAAAAAATATTGGTTAAAGGTCCTAAGAAAAAAAAAAAACGAACCTCAGAAACAAAACAGTTAATTTAAAATAGGGTACTACATTTAGTTACCGCTTCACCGTTGCTTCGAGACGATTTAAGGGCAGATAGAAGTCCTCAGGACAAAATAAAACAAAACGAACCTCAAGAATTATCAAACATTGAGTGGCTATTGAAACTTAGGAGGTCATTTTGTGTAAAGCTTTTTTCGACTGCTAGTTGCTTACCAAGTATATTACTAATTTCAGGATTCAGTTACCAAATAGCAGCTTGTGAATGAAAATTATATAAAGCAACGGGAATTTTTAAGTGTGTTATAAATGAGGCTTTGGCAGGTTTCCTTTATGGAAACGGTGCAAACGTTGCACCAGGAAGTTTTTTTTATGGAAACGTTGCACCTTAGGGAAGTTTCTTATTATGGGAATAGTGCAAACGTTTGCACCGGGAAGTTTCCTTGATAGAAATTTTGCACCTTAGGGAAGTTTCCTTTATGGAAACGGTGCAAATGTTTCCTCCCTGAAAGCTTGCAGACTGGAAAACCTCGGCCATTATCTGGAAATGTCCTCGTTTTTCTTCTTGACAATCAATTTTCTTCCTTCTTTTTTCAATACCAAACTTGGGACCAATACACCTTCAATCGTAAACCCTATTTTAAGATCTTCATTAAAGGGAAATAAGAAAAAAATTGACTTGTGGCCACCCTGGCTCTAAGACAGTTAATCAGAAAGAATCGCTTGAAAACAATCCTTGTAAATTTATTAGCGAACTAGGTGCTGCCATTACTTGATGAAGTTAGTATCCGCTGCTTATTCGCTATATTTAATTTTTTTCCCCCTATTAAGACTTAGATCTACCAGATAATGAACAACTATTCAGTTATAAAGATTTCAGTACAAACTGTTAAAATATGGCAATAAAAGGCAATTACGTCAATATAGAAAAAAATAAGTTGTTGGCAACCCTGACTCTAGGATAGTTAATCAGATAAAGTTGGTGCCACAGATAGTGCCACAATCAGATTAAACCAATTTTATCAATTTATAAAATTTTACCAATTTATATAAATAAACCAATTTTTTCTTCTTCCTGTTTTCTTTTTTCTTAGCACTGAGGACGACTTGGCGTAGATCCTTGTCGAAATATTCGCTTGTTCTTGGCCTGTAACAGATATAACAGATAATGTAACAGATATAACATCTAGATATAACAGATAATAAACAATTATTCAGTTATAAAGATTTCAGTACAAACTGTGAAAATATGGCAATAAAAGGCAATTACATTAATATAGATAAAAAATGAGTTGTTGGCAACCCTGACTCTAGGATAGTTAATCAGGTAAATTCGGTGTCACAGATGGTGTCACAATGAGATTAAACCAATTTTAGTGCATCTATTAAAAAACGGGCATTATTTGATGAAGTTAGCATCCTCTGCTTATGGGCTGTGTTTAATTTTTTTATATTTTTTATAAAACTTAAATATGACGGACAATGGTGGAACTAATCAGTTGCAAAAGATTGCAACACAAAATGTTAAAATATCCAAGCTCTACAAGTTATGGCAAGGCTGCCTAATCAATTTTGTTTAGTTTGGTCACCCAAACTAAAAAATTTATGTATTTATAATGAAAAAAAAACTATATATTTATAAAAAATTTATAATGGACGTGATAGAATGATCGTTTAAGGTACCACATCGCCATCTTTTTTTCAAAACTAAGAAATAACAGATGATCGGAGACTATAGAGTGACGAAAGATTTCAACATGAAATGTTAAAATTTGGCAACGAAAGGCAATGATACACCAACACAGTTCAAGTCGTAAACCCTATTTCGATATCCCCATTAGAAAAATTAATAAAACTGACTAATGGCAACTCTGGCTGTAGGACACCTGTCCTAGAGCTGTCATATCAAAATTAGACATTCTAAAAATTATTTTACGAACTACACAGAAATTTGTCAGTCTCAGCTTTCTCCCGATTTTCGCCAAATCGTAATTTTATTCTCTTATTTTACTAGTTGATAAATATTTTTTGCTCTTGTTCGTTTCTTCTGTTTTTCGTTTCTACTTCTTCGACGAGTGCCATGTGTTTATGTTGGTATGGTATGTGTTGTAAATAAATCATTTATATAATTATCCAATATAGACTATATTTATTTTCCAATGACTGTCACAAGTCCTAATGGAACCGATTTTGCTTCTTGTGTCAAAGCCGAATAAAACAAAACAGAAACCACCTAGACAGCTAAAATATGTTGAAGACTAAACACACATAAAAATGGTCCATGAAAAATTTACAAATTAGTAAAATATGACACTCAATTAACCTAATTTTTAGACGCTTAGATGTTTTATTTTATTTTCATCTCTGCCATTTAAAAAAATCCAAACGAAAATATTTCATTTGCTTACAACTGGAAATTGACGGGGGGGGGGGGGTGGTTGGCAACCTAATAGTAAAACTCATGAGACTAATTTGCAGTTATGTGGTGAGGGAGAAACCTCAATTGGAATTTCTCAGTTCACGGTTCACGTGAGATAGATGCTTTCTATTACTATATCTAAATTGGGATTTGACTATATGTAATCTAACTTGTGATAGGCTGTAATAGACTGTAGAACTCTACTTTAACTTACAGTTTTTGGCTCTGGATAAGAGTAATCTTTTTAAGAACGTCACATTCATCAATCTTAGCTACAACCCACACTTTCTGTAAAATCTCCAGAGGTAGGATCACTTTCTTGGAAGAAACTGAACTGGGCAGCATAGTAGGGTGAAAAAATGGGCAAGAACGAGCTGGTGCTGCCACAGCACAGTTGAAAAAGGCCCTCACATATAATGCGGAAAAGTTTGAGGTAATAGGGTGTTGCTTTGTCTAAAATAAAACACTAAAAATTTCAATTTATTAAATATTGATTTAAGAAATATTTGTTAAAGAGGTTAAAAATGATGAGATCGCATCTCAAACAATGGTGTGATTTATGGCAATTTAGCTCAAAGCGGTTGCTAAATTATTTATCAGGTGTTGTTAAGTTAAGCAGTCGTTATGCTTGTTGATAGTGTTAGGGGGTGGGATATTGTGAAATTTCAGTCGGAGTTATAGGCTACATTACTGAGGGATAAGATCAATGCATAAAGGAAATTTGAGGGATTGGAATTTGTTGAATACGCTGGGAATGCAAATTTTTGGATTTTGCTGAATTTTACCTGTGAAATAACTGAGGGATGTATTTAATGAGGGTGTAACCTGTGCCTGAGGGTGTAACCTGTGAATAACTGAGGGATGTATTTAATGAGGGTGTAACCTGTGCCTGAGGGTGTAACCTGTGAATAACTGAGGAATGTATTTAATGAGGGTGTAATCTGTGCCACTAATTGGATATTGTGTGTGTATTTTTTTTTATTTAGTATGATAGTGGATTTGGTATTTTGCCCTCCTCTTCCTGCTCTTTCAGGAGAAACTGTATTGATTTCTTTTTTTCTAGTTTTGAGCTTTTAACCTAAATTATTAATTGATTTATATTATTTATATGTAAATTCATTTGTATTATGCATTGTGATAATATTATACTTATTTTTTTTTTTAATATCGTATTATATTAACTATTATATCATATTAATTTTTTATTATTTTATTATGAGTGGAATTGCAATCAATCATACACTCCATATTATCAAAGATATTTAACTCTTTTTTCTCTTCTTGATGGGGATTCACTTAGGGAAAATTAGGGAATCAAACTTAGGGAAAATTCTACTGTTACTATTCTAATGGGGGAGATTAATTGAAAATTGGTGACATCTAAAATAAAATGAACTAAGTGTCTTAACGTCATTCTTTCTTCAAGGGGATAAAGGGACCCGAAAGGTAAAGGATAGATTGATCATAAAACTAGAATGCATCATACCTAGAGGACCCCTATTATACTTCCCACTATCAGCAACAATTTACCGAACATAAACAACTGGGAGGGGATATGGGGTTCGCCCCCCCCCCCAAAAAAATATCCGACTTGGAAAAGCGTAATGGAAACGCACATAAACAATTTTTGGTACTTGTGTCTTATAGCCACCACACTCAATTTCTGTCTAGAAGTGAAGTTTGGTTAATGCTAATGAAATAAAACAAAATATGATGAAAATATAATACTTTATCAATAAAATTATTAAACTACAACAAAGAATTATGGAAGGGGGGCCACCCTGACTGCATTATATTAAATACGTAACTGAACTAACCTAACTTAACCAATATACCAACTGAATATTTTTTTGAAATATAGCTACGATGTAGTTTCCCACCGAACCGAAGCTAATATTGTCTGGTATAAAGACCATGAAAACCGGTTATTGTCTCATGGTGGCGATACAAGATCTTGAGTGTGGTGGCTGTAAGACAAAAGTACCCAATTTTTCATATGAACGTATTGTATTTCTTTTAACGTCTGAAGTTGTATTGCCAAGCTTTCGTTTCTTCGTTCCTTTCGTTTCTTCGTTTCTTCATGTTTCTGTTTTTGAATGGAAAAACAGATAAGAGTTTCAATAGGTCCTTTTATTAGACAGTGAAAAACAAATACAAGATACAGATATTTTATTCGTGAAATATACATAAAGCTTCACAATACACCTGCGCACATACCTGGTAACATAATTGAGCGCACTAAAAATTACAACAAATTATTTAACACCGTTAACAAATTAAAAAAAAAAAAAAAAAAAAAAAACCTCTCGCACCACTGCCCAAATACAAACAAGGTAAATAAAACCAAAGTCAAGCAGAGGTAAACTTCCCCACCATTCTGCGAAATTGCTGGTAGTCAGCGCACTCTAATATCCAGAGGAATAGAATTCCACACCTTTGGACCAATATGCCTCAAATTAAATCCTGCCCTAGTAGTTCGCCTAAACTCTTGTGAGAAATTGAACTTAAGTGATTTTGGATATGAATGACGCTGCGAGTTAAGAGGGAAAATTCCATGGAAATCTGATACTAACTGACCAAAAACGTAATTGTGACATATCTGGGATATTGCAATGAAATGAAGAAGAAGAAGAAGGAATTCTGGAAGAAGAAGAAGAAGAAAGATATAGTCAGTCTTTGTCATCAGCAGAGATACTAAAGTTTTATAATTATTGTAAACTATATTTATGCAGAATAAATATAATAACTATCGGAACAGAAAATTACCGGTCCATTGGCTTAGAGGGTTCATTTAAAGTCTTGAGTGAAGTAACGTCTTATGTATGGGGGTGATTAGGAAGATAAGGAAAATTTATAACTATAAATTCAGAAACATTTCGTTTGCAATTGGAAGACAAAGAGATTGTGCTACCTTCATTAAGAATTCAACGTAAAATTAAGCAAGATTAAAGAATAAAGACTTTGAATGAACTCAGTTAATAAACCAGTTAAGCCAATGGACCGGAAACAATCTGTGACCCGGAAGTAATTATTTTGTTCTATATAAATATAGTTTGTGTTAATTATAATTCTTTAGTTTCTCTGATGATGATGAAAGCCGACTATCTTCGAAATATCCAGAACTTTTGTATTTGTTTTTCACTGTCTAACAAAAGGACCTATCCCTATTGAAATTCTGATTTGTTTTTTCATAGAAAGGCAGCGTGGTCTTGAAAAAATATCAAAATTTGTTCCATAGAAAGCAATTTTTTGCTACAGCCCGATGTGGCTGAGCTCGTTTCTGGAATGCGTCCATGATACGATTTTTTAATGTCTGATGTAATTGATTACAGTCTGATTTGGTTGAACTCGTTTCTGGAATGCGTCCATGATACGATTTTTTACTGTCTGATGTGGTTGATTACAGTCTGATGTGGTTGAACTCGTTTCTGGAAAGCGTCCATGATACGATTTTTGACTGTCTGATGTGGTTGATTACAGTCCGATGTGGTTGAACTCGTTTCTGGAATGCGTCCATGATACGATTTTTTACTGTCTGATGTGGTTGATTACAGTCCGATGTGGTTGAACTCGTTTCTGGAATGCGTCCATGATACGATTTTTTACTGTCTGATGTGGTTGATTACAGTCCGATGTGGTTGAACTCGTTTCTGGAATGCGTCCATGATACGATTTTTTACTGTTAAACTGTAAAATTAGTCAATAAATTAGTAGAATCTATTTAATTACAAAATATTAAATCAAATGGTTTTTTAAATTTTAGGTGATTTCCTGATCAAAGAAGTACGCTCATCTCCAACCAACGAAGCCCAAAAAATCAAGATTAAAATCAAGGTGAATACACATGGAATATTTACTGTAAGTACTGCAGTCCTCCACGAACAGACAGAAGTAGAAGCCATGGAAACAGAACAAACCAATGGGCCAGAATCTGAGAAAAAATCCACGGAACAGCATCAATCTCAAGAAGAGGAGAAAATGGAAATGGAGGCAAAAACAGAAGAAGGTAAGAAGACTGAAGAAGGGAAGAAAACAGATGAAGGCAAGAAATTGGTTGTCAAGACGACAGAGTTGCCAATTGAAAGCCGAACAAACGGATTTTCTGATGCGGTTGTTGATCAATATGCCGAAACGGAGGTAAGCAACCTGTCATTGGATAAAGCTATTCATAAGTTTTGAAGTTTGGATCAACATATTTAGGTATAAAGTTGGGATGTGCCGTGAGTACTTTTTAGGCTAGGCTGAATATAGATGGCAGCATGTATTATTTATACTTGGTTGTGTATTTAAACGCCAGATCTATCAAATATAAAGATTTTTGGGTAAGTTGCTTTCCTAAATTGTAAAATGATCTCCAATAACTTTAAGGGAGCATAACCCGGAAAGGCGGAGGGGATCTTAAACTACTTGAACTACTTGAGTTGTAAAAATATCTATCTTTCAGGGGTCACGTATATATTTAACCAAACAAATAGCATGTAAAAATCAAGCCTGCATTGTGCACTATTGATCCGTGGCCCCAATTAGGAGGGAGGGGGCATGGGGGCATTTGCCCTCCTTGATTTTTAAAACTTTTTTTCATATTTCTATTTAAAAGTTGATTAAATCCCCACCCCTCGAAATATTGAAAAACACCTTTTACATTCTCGTAAAAAGTTGAAACCAAAATTGTTGTCCCCCCCATCCGTATATTTTCATGAACTTGCACCTGCTGCTAATGATGATTATTTATATCTAACCTCTTTACCACTTAGAGGAGCATAAATGAAATGGATCTCTAGAGGAAAACACTCAAGGAAAATTAATGCATATCAACTAGTTAAAACTGCACAGTTAAGCAGAACTTCAACAATACGTACACGAAACTTGTAGAATATATCCACAAATTAGTCAATTTTGGACGAGATATTTAGTTAAATAGGAACCAAGAACGAGTCTAGGATCAAGGTCACCGGTCCAGAGCGACAAGTAGCGAAAACACTTACAGAAAGAAGAAAGAAAAACGAGCAAATTAGATTGCGCTCAGGTAATGTAAAAAAAACAAAAAACAAAAAAACAACCCATTATGAGACCAAAGAGGATGGGGGCCAGAAAAGTGCTGTAGAATCTATCCACGGTTATTTTGCGAAACCAATTCAAGCAAGTTATCTGATTAATTCTCTTAGCTTACCTGTTAACACTGTTAGTAGCCCAGTAGATGAGCTAAAAGGGAGTCCTAGATGTTTCAAGGAAGAAGGTGCAGATATGATTATTTTTAGACCCCGGCGCCGCGCCGGTGGATCGACCGAACGCTGCCGACGAGAGGCCCAGTTGACCGCCGCCGAAGTGTCGCTACGCCGCCGCCGGCAGAGGCGGCGTTGTTCGACTTACTTTAAATTAATTTTGCGAAAAATTTTTATTGCGTCAACCGCAAAGTCGGAGCTTTTCTTTCTCGTGTGGTTTAGTATTTTGATTTTCCCGATTAGAAGTCAAGTAGGGCTTGCACTATCCCCGAATTTTCCAGTATTTCCCCCGAAAATCTATGCGTCACCCCGAACAAAAATTTGGTTCCCCGAATCCCCGAAAATTACGCAATCACGGTTCCACCCCTAGCGATTTACCACCAGTGACTTTCCCTGCCAAATATTACTTTGCATACCATAATTCTTCACTACTCTCTTGTTCGTTAATTTTCGTTTCTTTTGTTACTTTGCATAAAAACCAGTCTGATGCAATTGCAAATATTGCAATATACACAGTTCTTCATATGTTGACAAAAAAGTATCGTCTTTATGAAATGATTTTAAATAATTTTGAATGCAGTTTCCTGATTACTATTTCTTACATTATTCGTAGTCAAGAATTTTATTTTCAAATTGAATAGAACTATAGAACGCATTCACTACTATACAGCTTCAGCCTTCAGTGGGATTTTGAAGTTGATAGCCGACAGATTCTTTCTACAGCTGAATTAAGTTTCAGAATTTTTTTTCTTTTGCTGTTTTTAGATAAGATTTTCTTAATGTTTAATACTCAATTGCTGAAAGCCTGATAGATTAAAGAAAATATGATCTTCTTTCTGAAAATTCTCCCCCTTCCCAAAAAAAAACCTTCTATTGAGTCAAAATTTAGCTATAGACTAAGCTATGTACAAGGTTGGGGAATTACAGATTGAAACGGAAGTTACCCCAAAAATATGATTCATAAAAAATTGTAAATTATTGCTTATAAGGGGGGGGGATAGGGGGCTATCATTTTTTAATGATAATACCTCATTTTTTTTATTGAAAGCAGGGATGCCAGAAAAGACAATTATTTTTTTCATTTAAAGTGGAGACAGAAGAAAATGATATCAAATTCCCTGGGAAACCATTGAAATATTTTGAGAGACCCAGGGCCCCCCATTGGGACTTGTTCATAGTCTTGGTTATTTTGCGATTTCTCATAGGCTACTGGCGTAATTTGGCTTTTGTGTGTGCTCCCTTTTAAGTAGATTCTTTGGATCTTATTTAATGCCACGGCGAAACTATGACTCAGTTTTCCAATAATTTGTGTTATATATTAATAATTTATAAATTTTTGTTTTTGTAATTGTACCCATTTACTCATACATTAAATTTTTTTTTTTCAAGGATCCCTAAGCTGTTTAAAATTATTTCTCATGTTTTTTTTAAACTTATATTTAACTTGTTAATTATTAATTAAATGATTTTTGTAATTTAAATCTGAGACGGTATCCTATCAAGGTTGTATCCAGAGGGGGGGGGGAGGTATTACATTTAAATGATAATATCTCGTTTTTTTTTATTGAAAGCAGGGATGCCAAAAATTTGAAAAGTTGACAAAAATTAACAAGATTTTTGTGAGTTATACTTGATACAGCACTTGTATAGTTTTATCGTCCAAAGGCAAAGGGACACATGCGTCCAACCCGTTTTTTTTTTTTTTTATTGATGAAACGAGTTTACTTCGAAAACATTCATTCATAAGTACCAGGCAGATTCACACTAAAACGAATTGGTGTGACGAAAGCGATATCCACATCCCCACCTAACGTAGCGCTCGAGTGACAATGGCGCCCTTGGTCCAGTGCCCAAATAACATTAAAAGGCCAGGTCAAAATAAAAGCTTTCAAATTGGGGGTTCAAGCAGGAGTCTTTGACAGTCTTATGACCTCAGGGTACTAGGTGTTGCAACGTTCAGTGGTTTAAAAAATTTGATCACCCCACAAATGATGACCAAAAATATGCACAAACGTAACAAATGTAACATTTGGAATATTATAACACTTTTTTCAAAGCTTTGAAAAAAAGCAAAAAAGGCTAAATACCCCTAGCTATGCTTGAAAGCTATTTTAAAAAGAAACTCTTTGGAGATTTCCATGGATATGACCATAGCAGAAGCTTTGAGCCTGGGTAGGGATCAAAGAGCAGTCTTTGAGTATTTTGACCACAGGAAACCTATTGTTGCGACTTTCTTAAATTTGGTAATTTTTGTGAGCATTTGGAAATCAAAGCTTAAACTCAATAACTGATACTATGTGTCCTAACATTTTGCTTGGATTAAAAGTGACGAACTATGAAGAAAATCTCAACATCTTCCAGGAGCTACTTCAGTCTGTATATTATTTCATTTAATTACATTTAAAACGGATGAGCTTTTCATTTTTAACCTAAGAAAATAGCTGGCACTTCATTTTTCTTCATACCGAATAAACCATTAAGTGTTTTTTGTTTCAGTGTAATTGAAGTGTTCTCATGTGAAGTGTTCATGATGTATTTTCAATTTGATAAATTTACTCCTTTTAGATGCAGTTTATAATTTAACTGATATTAGGTATTTATGAGTTTATAATTCGGAATGAATACCCAAAAGAAAAAATGAATAATATCCAAAAGAGCAGCCAAAAGCAATAAAAAAAGCAGCAGTTCAGCCTAAGCCTACATGACATGTATTCTATAAAGAAGCCAAAAAAACTTTAAAATGTATTTTTTTCTAAATTGTTATTAAAAACCAGTTTTCAATACAAGGAAGCCATTTTAGGAATCCAAAACAGCAAAAAAACAATCAATATCAAAGTCGCCCATTTCAAATGTTTTAAAGGTGACAAAACAGATAGAGGCAAAGGGCATTATGAAAAAATTAAGCTTCAAGTTCAAACTTATATTCAAAGTTTTTACCCTGATAACTGACGAATTTTGTGATACGGTATTTGAAGTTTTGTATGCAGTAATTCGCGATGAAAAAAAACTACTAATTTTGATAATTATTTATGTTAAGAATACTTAGCTAATAGATATTTAAACTAGTATGCAAGGGTTCTGAAACGCCACAGCCATTTCGTTTCTACGAGATTTCTACTTCTCTTGATGAATGACGCAGAAGACCCGTTTCCAGCCAGCGACTTGTGAATTTTTGAACTCATGAATAGGCTCGAATCTGTTGTAAATTTAAGCTGTGATTTGAGAAAGACTGATGAAAACATTAATGTTTGCGGTCAACATTGATCGCGCCGGCGGTGCGCCGCCGACATATAACCGGCAGCGCAGTGGTGGCGCGTTGTTTTTGGCCCCGCCGCCGCCGGTCTTCCCTCATCGGCGCGGCGCCGGGGTTTAATTATTGTTGCTGAAGAATATTTTTGGAAGTTGCCGAGAAGGACCTGAGGTGATGACTGGTATTAATGACTGGCAGAATAAATTGCGAAACTACTCAAGCTCAAATCTTGAAACCGTTTCTCTTTGAACTGTTTCTAAACTACAAAACTATATTTTTTGTTTTTAGATGGCGTGTGTCACAGACAATTTAAAATTCATTTCAGGGGTTGGCTGCAGCCACTAAAATCACTTTTTGTCACTTTTTCTTTGAGATTGTTTTAAGAAAAGAAATTTTAAGAGAAGAAACTTTGAGATTCTTTTGAAAGTTTTAGGAGAAGAACAGTGCTGTCTTAGAAAAAGTAAAAGTTTTTTAGCAAAATTAATTTTTTTTTTGCCTGATTGACACGTCGACAGTGGGCAAACCTGCATCAGATCCCCCTAATCCATATTATGAGGCTACAACATAAGGCTATAGGATAAAGATCTCCCTTAGCCATAACATAAATTTCCCCTGAGCAATAACATTAGGTTCATGAAATCCCCTTGAGCCATAACATAAGGTTCATGAGATCCCCCTGAGCCATAACATAAGGCTATAGGATAAGTCTTTTTCAGAGAAGTAAAGGCTCCCAAGGACTTTGCTATGTGGGCGGAGATTTCTTTTCGCGATCCACCAATTGGTGTTGTAATATAGCATAGACATTTTGCGTTTCTTGATGTTTTCTTTTGGCTCAGCACTAAGGTTAACCTCACTCTGGATCAGATTGGCTGAGAGCTATTACTTCAGTTTTAGGGCACTTGATGGCAAGTCTAATGCGCTCTGAGGCCTCGGAAACATCATCAGTTATGCCTTATAAACCATGAATGTTTGATTCCAGTGTAGCAATGTCGTCTTTGGGGCAGGGTGGGGTTAAATGAATTCTCCTAAAGTTGTGACCTATGTAGATCTATGTACATCAGAAGAAGAACAAATATCTTATTTGGAACGATCTTGTTGAACGAACAAATATCTTATTGCGAACGATATGTAAAGCAATTTAGAATTTGAGAGGGGATTTTTCTGCCACAATGCGAAGCAAATAAGAATATGAGAGGTGTGAAACGGTAATGTCTCTCTAAAAGCTCCGAATGAACTGATGCATCAACAAACAAATCGCGTCTTGGAACTCTTATTTATGCCCAGGGCTTTCAACCTTCAGGGGGTCTCTAATCTCAGTCAGCAAACAATGAAAAATATTAAAGGGGTGGGAGGGGGATCGGTTTATCTCAATGTTGTGATCTATATAGATAGTTTTTTTCACATAGAAAAATGAACAAATATCTTATCACGAACAGTCCTTTTTTTTAGTAATTGAAGTTTTTTTGGAAGAACAGGTAGCTAAGTCTTTGAACTAAATTAGAACGCTTGAATCCTCACTAATGACAGTTATAAGTTTACGAACATGCTGCTCCTGGACAGAAATTCATGTCTTTTGAATAGATATCCAGTTTCTATGCTTGTTAGGTTATGGCAAAGCAAAAAATCAATGCTAGAAAAGGTGCCCTTGAAAACCTTTATGACTTCCTGGCGCTGCAGGTAATATTTGAGCTATGCTCCTATGGTAGAATATTCCAGAAGACTCCTCTTAAACACCAAAGACTCCTCTTCTCTTCATTCTTTTTTTTTGTCGTACTCACCCTTTGGCTCCTCAATTTGATTTGTTCGGGAATATTTGTAGGAGCTAATATATGAGCTAAGTCCCTAGGTGTATAAATTATTATTGTAATTTTTCTGCCGAAATGTGAAGCAATTAAGAATCTGAGATGTATCAAAGGTTAATGTCTTTATCTAAAAGCTCCGAATCAACTGATGTATCAATAAACAAATTGCCTTTTGAAATTCCTCCTATTTATGCTTAAGGCTATCGACCTTCAGATCTGTAGTTTTAGTCAGCAGACGATTTATGAAATATATTAATTAATATATTAATTATATTATATTAAATACATTAAAAATATATCATAAATTATATAAAGTATTATATAAATATTATATATTTTATGTAAAATATAATATAATTATTATATTAATTGATATATTAATGGGGATGGGACGGGGAAACGAATTTTACCAAAATGGTGACAAATCTAGATCGCGTTTCAGCCTAAAGTTGAAAAAAACGTTTGGAGAAAAATCGCCATTTAACTCTGATTCAGGAATGGTAGCTATTATTACGGTTAATTTTAAAAGTAAAGCTTACTGGGAAAACAAATTTATGGTGATTTGAAAAAAGGCCAGATACCACTTGAAAATGGCGGCAGATCGAAATGAAAAGGGCACCATTGAAATCAGCATGGTCAAAAACCTTGAATCGTAGTATTGCCGTTTTTCACCTTGAACAACAAGGAAAATTACTTTTTGGTATGAGTAGCACTGATAGGCCTCTCTTTTGCGCCTCCCTTTTTTTCTTTTCTTATATGTATATAAAAATACCAGCTCTAACAAAAATTCCCATAAGTGTATTCCGTAGTAAACTTTTTCTATTAAGATGAATCGAAATAATATCTATTATTCCTGAATTAATTAACGGGAAGAGTTATTGCTGTTTTTTTAGGCTCAGTTGATAGCTAGTGACCGTCAAGAACGTGAACGTCAGGATTCTAAAAATGCTTTAGAGGAATACATTTACGACGCGAGGAATAGAGCCTCAGACGAGACAGACCTGGAACCGTACCTTAAGCCAAATGATAAACAAAGGCTCTTGTCCAAGCTTGAAGAGATGGAGAACTGGCTGTATGAAGATGGGGAGGATTGTCAGAAGTCTGTTTATGTCCAAAAAATTGAGGATCTACGTGTAAGTACTACCTCATTGTAATTGTATTTATTTAATAGTATTTATTAAATTTAATAATATTTATTAAATTTAATAATATTTATTAAATTTAATAATATTATTAAATTGTATATAATAATATTTCAGTCTGAAAAGAAAAAAAATTTAGATATGTAACTATGAAATAACCTTTCAGTTAAATGTATATATACTATAATGTGCGAACATAATACGAACGCAACGATTAAATATTCGATTTCGTCTACAAAGAATGACTGGATATTCGATTAAATATAAAAATAACAATAACTATTTCCTGTTGCTTTTAGCATCAGTCTTTGTAGGTGTACATGTGTTTGATACTTGAGGGGGGGGGGTAGTTTAGGGGGTCAAAATTGGTAAAGAGAAGTATCTCGAGGCCCCTACTTTCAAATTTTCTGGAGAGGGGCGAGGGTGGTATCGACCAATATTGGGGAGGTGTTCCAATATACAGGCACCTGCCTGTGTGCATTTCTTTCGATCCTCTAGACATGGCTACTATGCAACTCAATCCTCGTTGAACTCAACCCCGTTCAACTCAGCCTCCATTCAGCTTAACGGAAGCAATAACGGAAATGGAATCAAATAACTGGAAAAACTGAGCTGATAAAAAATCAAACACAAATAGTTGCTTATTTTGTCGCGTTTGTCTTTTGAGGAAATGAGTTCGGAATATTTGAACCTGACCTCTTTTTGGAGGATGACTGTCCTTTGAGGTTGCGAAGAAAAAGAGGGGGTCAAAAAGGGAGAAATTGGGGAGAAGGGTTTGTCCTCAGTTGGTTCGGGATTTTTCTACCTGTCGCTCACCAGCCACGTACCACATTTACTCTTGGAATAAATTGGGAATTATGCAGTCTCACTTTCAGTTACGTTTATTGTAGTTCCAATCCAGGGTAGTTAGTTATTGATCTGTAGTGCTTACTCAATGAAAAAAAAAAAAAACTTAATGAGATGATCTTTGTGGGCTGGATTGTGAGTTCCCAACATTTAGAGTTCATGTTACTCGTAAAATGGGCCACTTTGCGACTAGCCTACAGCTTCAGCTTGCATCGAAAGGCATATTACCTTAAATGCTTCCCTTTTGAGCATTCAACAGATTGAACTAGCCTATAACTTTACCTTACATTTCTATTAGTGTAATTCATTAGTCTTAGACTTGTCTATTTACCGAGACCTGTCTATTTCGATTTCGTCGTTATATTAAAAAAAGTTGATTGTTCTTCAAATGAGACATTTTGTATTAGTGGTTAATATGTCTTTATTAAACGAAAAGAGGAGGTTAAGATACTTAACCTCTTGACCTTAAGAGGAGGTTAAGGTCAGAATTAGTATTAACCAGATTAACTAATTAAGATGCCAGATTGAAATAAGCAAATTAATTATCGTGCCTTCAAGTAGTACACCTTCAATATTTACCCATCCCATTTTTTTTTAAATATTACATTTTTAAATAATGTGACTTTTCAGTATTCTTTCTTTTTTAATTATATTTACATATAATTTTTCCTTTTTCTATATATTCTTTATTCTGAATATTGTATTCCAAGTAACAATTGTATGTATTCTCTAATTATAACTAACTATAATTAATTCTGAATATTATAATGTAAATATTGAAAATTAAAGTTTTTCTTCTACTTTTCCTCTTTACCTATCTCGATATTTTTAAACCATCATTTTTAAATAGTGAGATTTCTTTTCAGTATGTTTTCCTTTTTATTTACATTCAATTATAATTTTTTAGTTTCCCTCAATATTCTTTATTCTAACAATTATATTATTATAACTAGTTATAATTAACACCAAATATTATAATCTAAATATCGAAAATCTAAACATGCTTCTAAAACGACCAAGAATTACTCAGAGTTAATCAGGAAATCTGTCATGTACAGGGCGTTATCAAATTGTTGTATATTCTTATAAACTAAATGACTGATGAATAAATGAAAAATGAATTATGATTTATTTAGACTTTTTCTTATAAGTTTGATCCATGTTTGTTTAACAAATAGGAAAATGGTTCTCTTTTCAACAATTTTCAATGTATTTTTTTTAGTCTAAACAATAGATAAGGCAAATTTCAAAAATGTACTTTGTGAGCTGATTAAAGCTGACTATTAGTTATCGAATGATACAAAAATTGTCATCTAAACGTTCAAGCCTGCAAAAAAATGAAATGGTGCTAAAAGAAGTGGAGTAAAAGTGGCACAAGGAATTTATACCTTGTGGCACAAAGGATATATACAGCTCTACTTTGATGACTTTCTGTTGAAGGTTTAAGCTGTTGTAACTTTCACATCGCAATTTAACTTGTTTTTGGATTCCAATAATATAAGTTTTTTTTTCAATTTTCGCACATATTTCAATCAATTTTCTGCAGTTGGTAGATCTGCTTCTAGAAGTTTTGAAAACTCTCACTCTCCCTCTAGGCGTGGCCACCCTTTAGATGGCCACACCTACCTGTGCCCAAGAAAGTTACACAAGTTTATGATGTGTTGGCCTCAGGCCAACCTAACCTAACTTTGATTTGAATCTCTCTGGCGCATACTAGAAATTTGTGTCGATACTTGATGTACTAGAAGTGAAAATCTGGCCTTTACTCTAAGGATTCTGTAATTCGGGCTCAACATGAAACCAGTTTCAGGCTTTGGTCCTAAAATTTCTGGTTCTAGGAGAATATGAGAATACTGTGCTATTTTGAGTTTTTACTACCCCTTTGTGGCGGATCTCTCTGGCGCAAACAAGAAATGCCTTCCTAAATCTAGAAACGTGTATTTCAATTAAAAATTAGAGTACCAATCGCAAAAAAAAAAAAAAAAAAAAAAAAAAAAAAAAAAAAAAAATCGCAACTGCCAGGGAATGTAAGGCAGAAGTTTAAAACTCTTAAAACCACTTTTCTCCTTAATTTTCTCCAGTACCTAGTTTATATTTTTTCTATGCAGAATTTTTTTTTTTTAATCTTAACATTTTATTGGCTTGCACTAAACTTAAACTTCCTATTGAATTATTAGATTTACAATTTATAATACTAAATACTCTGCTCTGCTAAGTTCTTTTAATAACAATATCAAATCAAATAAATTATTTATTGCAAACAAAATTAGGCCCAAATATGGTATCTTTAAGTAAATCAACAAGTTATTAAAAATATTATAATAATTCAAATAGGGTCATCCTAACAAAAATTTGTCAACGAGATAACAATACGATAGAAACTAGTAGTAGTTGCGGTGATAGTAGCAAATATTAAAACGCTGCATTGCAAGATTGAGATTAAATGTTATCTGGGTTATACCCAGGATGTTTATTTGGGGAGGGGGGTATTTTTGTTGGAGGGGCAGGGTTAAAAAAACATTACGCAATGCAACAAAATTAGTTCACATGTATTTTATTACTGTTGTACGAGTCGGACGAAAATTGGGGGAGGGGGTCAAAATCGATACGATTATTATTTATTGTTAGTACCAGGGGACTCGATTAAACCAGATTTTTTAAAATATATTTCGGAAAATAATATTCGCTCCCTGAATACGACTCTGAATGATTACGTTAAATGATAAAATAGTTTTAAATAATTTAAATAATTAAAAATGAATATTAAAAATAATAAATGGGGTTAATCTGTTTGTTTCTTGCGATTCACAACTTAATCACTTGCATTTTTTTTAAATTATTAAATTAGATAATTAAATCATTTAATTCAATAATTAAAGAGTTAAATAGCTTTTAATAATTTAAATAATTAAATATAAATACTAAAAAATAAAATTAGACATAATAAATGAGGTTAGCCTCTTTGCTTCTTTCCCAACTTTAATCTCTTGCAACTTATCCTCATTTGACTGAGGTATAACATTAACTACAACTAATACCTAATAAGCTAATCTAAGAACATCTAATACCTAATAAGTTTTAGCCTCTTATTTCTTGCCATGTCCTGTTTAATCCCTTGCACTTTATCCCGAGCGTCCATCAATTCCGATATTCTTTCTGTCTCATCATTTTTCTGATATCATCATTTTCTGATATCATCATTTTCTGATTTTCATCATTTTCTGATATCATCATTTTCTGATTTTCATCATTTTCTGATATCATCATTTTTGTTCAATATAAAATCAATTTCTTTCATTTTGCCATGATCTAAATTCTTTGGTGAACTGTTTGGCGTATCATTGGGGATTTTCCAATTTCTTTTGGAGATTTTCCAACTTCTTTTGGCAATTTTCCAGCCTCTTTATCGGGGTAAAGTTCTCTTTTTGCTTGTCTTATCAATATTGTGCCATGTTCTTTAAGATTATGGGCAATTTTAAAGTAAGGTGAATTATCATCATTATAAAGCATGCAATTATCAACTATTAAATGAAAATCAGTTGACAAATCAGATAAAGTTCGATATTGATGATCTTCCAACCTTTTTCTCATCGTTGAAAAGTCCATCGGTTTCACAATAACTTCATAATAATCAGGTACCTCTCGATGATACCTTTTGGAGGAGAGTGGTGGAATACGATATCAGAAATTGAATTACGTACATTTTGATTGCATTTCTGGTTTACGGTGTGTTTACGTTTCTTGTTTCTGGTGTGATTCTGGTTACTCCTTTGGTGCCTTTAAATAAATTGATTTCTGGATTTTTTTTTGTGTCTGTATAGTTGCTGTCTCTGATCCAAGATGGAAAAATGTATGTTCGTATTGTTTATTGAGCATAGCATTTTGCTTTGGATTGGTTTCCAGGGGGTTCTCACTGGTGGGTGGTTGTTCCTCATTTCCTTACTTGTAGTGTTTCTTTTGGAGGGGAGGGGGATTTCTTTTTTTTTTGGATTTCCGGATTATTTTATTTGTCTGTATAGTTGTTGTCTCTGATCCAAGATGGAAAAATGTATGTTCGTATTGTTTATTGAGCATAGCATTTTGATTTGGCTTGGTTTCCTGGGGGGTATTCAGTGGTTGGTGTTTTTTTGTCATTTCCTTACTTTTAGTGTTATTTTTGGAGGGGGGCCCTTATTTTGTTCTGTCTCTTCGTATTCCCGGCCTTGCATCCTTACAGGGGGAAAATAATGATGTATTTGTCTTTTATATTTTAAATTTGCTGTTAAATTAATTGTTGAATAAGATCTAATTTATTTTGTCAAAAATTTACTTTTCACAATTTTTTGGGGGTAATTTATTCAGTTTTGGTAATTCCAAAAAAAGTCAATTTTATTTTTATTCTTTACTTGATTTTAGAAACTTGGAGACCCTCCCAAAGATCGCAAGCGTGAATCTGAGTTGCGTCCAAAGGTAATTGAAGAATTTTGTGCTGGCCTACAAAAGGGACGGAAATTTGTCGACAGTTTTGCCAGTGGCGATGACAAATATAGCCATATAGATGCGGCTGAAATACAGAAAGTTGAAAAAGCCCTCCAAGAAAATCAGGGTTGGCTGGACCACAAAATTGGCGCTGTCACCAGATTAGCCAAAACTGATGATGTTCCCGCCGACCTTAGGAGTAGCGTCTTTACAGCTGAAACACAGGCATGTGTTTTTTTTAATATTTGTTTTATTGATTTTTTATTTATTTTATTAATTAATTGATTATTAATTTATGTTTTTCATTTATTAACTGCGCCCTCTGATTTATTTTAATAAAAATATAATTAATGAATGCAGCGAGGGTGACTTTCAATGAAACATTATTTTTGTGGTCTTTGGGTTATCAAAAAGATTTATCTGTGAAAAATTTCTGAATTACCAAGTCTGAAAAGTCCAAAAAATGGTGTTTCCCACCAGTGCAAATTATTCACTCAGGCATACATATTGAATTTGCATGTAATATCTATTTATGCAATGCGTAACAAACGTAACTTGGCATCTGTCCAAAAGTTTAAGAGATTGTAGGAGTGTATGCTACATCAGTGTCCATCCAGTGTACGTCCAGTGGGTGGAATTCCTTCTTTCCCATGCTTAGTCCCCCCTTCCAAAGCTATCAAGGGAAAACTGAAAAATGATGGACCAGAAATAAATCTTTTTCTAGCTATGGTCCAACCCCCAGAAAAACCTTCTGCATCCTCTTTTCGACTGCCCCCCCCCTCCGATTTTAGTACGTCTCTGGAGACATAAGATTGATACTATCAAGATGATGAAAAGTACGGTAGAATCGCCTATATTCAGTAGCACCGATTCACAGAAAATGCGGGGGGGGGGGATATGTTCTTTTCAAAATTCTGGGAGGGGTTGGGGCTTTTTTTTCAATTTTTTCTTTAAAAAGACCAAAAATGCTTTTTTTAAATGAAAATAAAGAAAAGTATATTTTTCAATATCTAGAGGGGGCAATAATTCCCACTGTATCCCCTCCCCCCTCAGTGGACGCCGCTGCCTATATTATGCGAAAATCACCAAGCAAGAGATACAAACTTGTGGTAATCGGTCTTTTGAGGAATGTCGATTATATTGGACTACAGTTTTAATTATACCT
This sequence comes from Artemia sp. Qi Xiang Cuo, assembly GCF_049724085.1. Lineage (NCBI taxonomy): Eukaryota > Metazoa > Arthropoda > Branchiopoda > Anostraca > Artemiidae > Artemia > Artemia sp. Qi Xiang Cuo. The sequence goes on from NC_142808.1 coordinate 52,902,028, forward strand.
GTAGATTATTATTAAACTACAGTTATTATTGTTATTATATAGCCTACGGTTATTATATATTATATATACAGTTATCTACCGACAATTATTATTATAATTATACTTTATTACCGCTTTGCAGTTAAGAACATTTTCTGATTTTGGGACAAGGTTCAAAAATTAGCGCAGTAGGTTTTAGAGTTTTGCAGTGAGAGAAGGGGGCGATACCTAAACTCTTGTTTGCAATGATTTTTGTTCGTTTCAAGCTTGATTTGCATATTCAATTTAAGTTTTACGCGTTTTAAGATTTATCTATTCCTTTACACTATGACATACTGTATGTTTGTTTGCTGTGATTGTTTATTTAATTTCTGTTCGTTTTGGGTTTCATTTATGCTTCAATAGCTAAATATTTTGTTCGTTTTAAGCTTTATTTGCATATTCAATTTAAGCTTTACTCGTTTAAGATTGACTTATTTATTTATATTAGTACTTGTCGTGTTTTGGGTTTCGTTTATCCTTGCTAGTCCTTATGAGTTTTAATTCTTAATATTTATTTGTATCTGCTGATCTGAAGTTTAATATTGCCTTTACGTTTCTTTGAAAAGTAGAGGGCTTATTACCCTCAAGTTACAACTCTTCCTCGGGTTTCAGGGGGGTGGGTGGGTGTTATGTTGACCCCGAAGTTTAGTCATCTGATCGTCGTAATGTTTCAAACAAAATGGCTATCTCATATTTTTGATCGGATGCATTTGGGGAAACAGGGGGGGGGGGGTATGTGCCTGCCAATATCTTTTGACGAATCTTAAAAAGTAAATAGAAATTTCAATTTCCAATCAAATGAGCCACCTCTGATGTTCATACGATCACCCCTTACATAAAACCTTATTTTCCCCCGCTGCATAACTTGCAACACTTCTCCCATGCTCTGGGGGGGTTGTTGACCCCTCAGTTTTTGGTACTTGTTCTTTAATCTATTTTGAAACAATCGCTATGTCAAAATTTTGATCTGATGCATTTGGGGAAAGGGGGCCTTGGGGGGGGGGCTAGTTGCCCTCCGATCTTTTTTGACTCTTAAAAAGGGCAATAAAATCCGATTGAGTATCGAACGAGCCTCCTCCGAAATTTATACTACCACCCCTTCCATAAAAATCTTATATCCCCTTGGGGCATATTTTACAATACTTTCCCCCAGGTTCTGGTGGGCTGTGTTATCCCTGGAGTCTTTTTTATATGATCTTGGTCTATTTGAACAAAATGGCTATATAAAAAATTCGATCGGACGCATTTGGGGGAAAAAGAGTTGGCGGAGAGGGGGGCTATTTGCTATTGGATCACTTTTGACTTTAAAAAAAGGAATTGGAACTTTCAATTTTTAATCATTTGAGTCCCGTCCGAGGCTTTTACGACCAATTCTTCCTTAAAAACTTTATATGCACCCAGGGCATAAGTTACAACCCTTCCCCCGGGCTCTTGGGGGGGGGGGTTACGTTTATCCAGAAGTTGTTTATCTGATCGTTAGACTATTTCAAGCAAACTGGGAATCTCAAAATCTTTATCGGATGCATTTAGGGAAAAGAGGGTTTGTGTGTATGTGGGGGGGGGGGGGGTTAATGCCCTCCGATCTCTTTTGACTCATAAAAAGGTAACTACTATTTTCATTTTTCAGTCAGATGAGCCACCTCTGAAGTTTATACGACCTCCCCTTGCATAAAAAACTTTATGCCCCTGGAGCATAACTTAAAACACTTGCTTTCGGGCCCCAGGGGTTTGTTTCGACCCCGAAGTTTTTATTATATGATGTTTGAACTATTTTTAACAAAATGGCTATCTGAAAAATTTTATCGGATGGGTTTGGAGAAAAAGGGTGTGGGGGTCAGGGCTAGTTGCCCTCTGATCTCTTTTGACCTTCAAAAAATGAGCTAGAACTTCTAAATTTCCAATCAAATGAGCCCTCTCTGAAGTTTATACGTGCATCCCTTCTATAAGAACCATATATTCCCCAGGGAATAACTTACAACACTTACCCCCGGGCCCCGGGAGGGGGGGGGGTGTCGACCCTGGAGTTTTTGTTATACTATCTTTGAACTATTTTTAAAAAAATGGCTATCTAAAAATTTTTATCGGATATATTTTGGGGAAAAGGGGCGTGGAGAGGAGGCTTGTTGCCCTCCCATCACTTTTAACTCTTAAAAAGGGCTCTAGAACTTCCGATTTCCAATCGAATGAGCCCCCTCTGAAGTTAATATGACTATCCCTTTCATGTGAAGTGCCCCTAGGGAAAAAAATTAAATAAATAAAACATTGGAGTCGTGTGGCCTTTACTATAGGCAACGCTATTGCGTTGCCTTTGCCATAGTATTTGGCTTTTGGGAAATACACAAATCCTTTTTTTGAAGGAGGTTACGGGGGAGAATCTTTCCAAGGAGGAATGTTTTTGAGGGAAGGGATTTTCTATGGAGGGGAAGCTGGATTTCCCGGCATTATTTAAAGAACGATGAGATATTAAATGAAAAAGCAAGTTTTTCGACAGAAAGTGGCGCAACATTGAGATTAAAAAAACACAGAAATTATTACGATTATGAGGAGGGTTGCTCTCTCCTTAATACCCCGCTCTTTGCGCTAAAATTCGACCTCTTGTCGCAATTCTTTAAGAGTGACTCTTGAAACACAAGAGTCGTTTAATCAGAATCAGAACCTTTTTTAAAAGTACTAAAAACTTTATCGTGAAGGGTGGGGTATTGAGGGGGTGTAACCCTTCTCATATCCGTAATAGTTTCTGTTCGTTTTAAATTCTAATGTTGCTCCGGTTTTTTTCCCCATTTAATCAAGAGAAAGGCTTCATAGGATGTTCCTGTGAACGCAATAAATATCAAGTAGAATTTATCCTGGGTTAGCCCCTAAGTCCCTGGATAAGTAATGGAAATCTCCTCTGGGTTTTGTTTGTTAGTTAAAATAATTGATAGCCGACTCTTGAGCTGGGAAGAAAATTTTTAAGCTGGGAAATTAAATCTATTCTCTTTCACCGCTTCAGTATACAGCCCCATATGAAGGTTTGTGTTTTGTTGCGAAGGATGTGCTTTTTTGGTTTACTAATAAATTAGCTACGGTTGTGATAACCCAGAACAGAGAGACACTTGATTCAGAGGTTAAAAGGTTAAGTATTTTAAAACACACGTGAGGTTAAGTTAGAGGTTAAGTATTTCAAAACTCATGTGAGGTTAAACTAGAGGTTAAGAGGTTAAGTATTTCAAAACACATGTGAGGTGAAGTTAGTGGTTAAGACGTTAAGTAATTCAAAACACATGTGACATTGTTAGAGGTTAAGAGGCTAAATTAGAGGTTAAGTATTTCAAAACACATATGAGATTAAGTTAGAGGTTAAGTAGAGGTTAAGTATTTCAAAAACACATATGAGGTTAAGTTAGAGGTTAAGTATTTCAAAACACATGTGAGGTTAAGTTAGAAGTTAAGACGTTAAGTATTTCAAACACATGTGAGGTTAAGTATTTCATAACATATGTGACGTTAAGTTAGAAGTTAAGTATTTCAAAAGACATGTATATTGTCAGTGGCAGTCCATAGGTCGACGCTTCGAATCTAAATGTTTCGAAATTGTTCACTACAAAACTTCTTAGGATTTAAGGGGGTATCCGTCCCCAAACTAAGAATTTTCTTCCACATTGGCGCCCACTTGGTCAGGGACCTATGATTTTAAGTTTCAAGTCTTACTTAAAACAAAGAAAAAAGCTCCACTATTATTTATGCAGTATCGACTAAAACAGTATGTACTAGATTTTAAATTACTTAGTAAGAAAAAGTGCTCTCTATTATTTTGTTGTTGTTGCTGCTGTTATGAATAATTTATCGCACTGTTTGAAATACAGACCACCTCCAGAACAGCATAAATGACGCTCTTGTCTTTAGAAGGATTAGGGGGTAGTAGCCCTACCCCTGTTATTGATAATTTCTTTTCTTTGAGCTTGACTTGATCCATTCATTTTAATTCATATTTTGTTTCATTTATTTACCCGTAGCAGTATCTAATATCTGCAATAATCTTATGATTATTCTTTTCAAAATCTGCTCGCTTTGCGCTTCGTTTATTCTTCACAAGGATTTCTGTTTGTCTTAGACGCTTTTTCTTATCAATACTTTCTTTCAGATGAGTGTTATGTAAGCTCCTGATTAACTATAAAGGAAAAAGAAAAAAAGAAAGAGAAAAGCTAGTCAGTGTTTTTCAATTCCATACTTTCTAAGTTTCTATATGGGACCTTAGTTACTTGATTCACGTACAGCTGTAAAGATAACCAATCCATTTAACGGTTTTGAAAGTCATTTTAGCGCCACCTTGGTGTCGAACTGTTCTATTATTTGTCGTCTAAAAACTCACCATGGTTTAATTTAAAATTTAATTTTGGGCGTGGTGTTTCTCTATTCGACTTTTTTCATGTGATTCACGAAACAGGGCGTGTCTCAATTTATTTATGTAATTTATATAATTGTTTTTGTCTTTCTTCTGGCAAAAAATATAAAATTCTACATTTTTGCAGATAGGAGCCTTGAAATCACTACAGTAGGGTTTTCTGTCACGCTGAATCTGATGGTGTGATTTTCATTAAGATTTTAATTTTCTAAGGGGATGTTTACCCTTTTTTCGAAAAACAGGCAATTTTTCGCAAGCTCGTACCCTTTAATCAGTAGGACTAAACTTAATGAAACTTTTTTAAATTTAAATTATTAGATATTGTTAAATTTAACTAAACCTAGTTTAAACTATACTGTTGAATGTCCAACTCTTGTAAACTTTCCAATTCGTGTCTCAATTTATTTATATAATTTGTATAATTATTATTTATATAATTATTAGTCGAAGAATTTATACATGTGAAACTGATAGCCTAGCAAATACCCATACTAGTTTTTATAATATCTATACTAACGCTAATAAAAACCTTACTTATGCTAATAAATATTAATCAAATGCCACAATAAAGCAATACAGAACATTAAGAATACTAATTATACTGTTGAAGGATATTTAGTAACACTTATTAAATCAAAATAGAATATTTTGATTTAAAATCTTATTTGGATCTCCCTCATACGCTTGTAAGCTCAGTACAAAATGACATAAGAAACAATATGCATAGGGAAGAAATCTTCCTTAATTTGGAGTATGATTTCGTACTGAACTAGACGAACTAATGCGTACTGAATACGAACTGAATACGTGCTGAATGCGAACTAATACGTCGTACTGAACTAGGCGAGCTAATACGTACTGAATACGAACTGATTCGTCGTACTGAACTAGACAAACTAATGCGTACTGAATACGTGCTAATATGTACTGAATACGAACCAATACGTCGTACCGAACTAGACGTATTAGGAGATTTAGAAACTCAGTTACCAGGGCTGGGAAACATTGAATGATGTAATCTAGAATGAGTTCCGTTACTAGTCTCTGATCTCCACTGGTGGGATGCTCTTCTTAACGCCATGACAATTTCAGATATTTATATTTGTAAATAATAGAAACCAAATAATAAAAAATATGACATATTAATGACGAATGACAGATTGCCCAAGATTGTGCTTTTCGGCCATCCATCTCGGCGGAATGAAACGAAGGGGGGGGGAGGTTATGATAGGAAGTTGATAATTCATGGGGGGGGGGATTTAAGCTTTGAATAGGTTGGTGTGAAGGAGGAGCGTACTTGTCTATCTTGGGCCCAGATAGCATAGTGGCGCACTGGGCTGTTAGTAGTCGTATTTGTAGCAGTATGTAAAAACCCCTCTTCAATTTGGCTTGTGGTTCACTCAAAGCGTCCCTCAATTTGGTTTGGGTTCACTTTTCTTTGACTCGAGGTGTTGAGAACACAGTTCCAATGATTTGGGTATGATTTTAAGCCATTTCAGGATTTTTTTAATTAGTTTTTCAGTGCCCCACCAGTTATGACCAAGAAAAGGAGTCACTTAACTGCTCCCTATGTGAAAAAGTGATTTTCCTTATTATTCTAGAACAAGTAACTGTCCTTGAGGCCTAAAGGCCAGTCATTATTATTATTTTTTAAATTAAACAGGAATGCCCTATAAATCTCGGCTTTTAAGCTTGAGAATAACCTGGAATAACCTGGAGGGATAACGAAAGTGAATAACAATCTTGAAATTGGGGTGAGAGAGGGAGCTAAAAAAAAAACTTCTCTTCCATTTCATCTCAAAACTTTTCATTTCTAATGAATGTAAACGCAAATCCAACAAATTTCCTAAAGTTATGCTTAATAAACCCTATATATTTTATTTTGTAATCTTATAAAAGGGTGTTCTAAGATTTAAAATATATTTTTATGGGATTCAATAACAAATCTAATATATTAGTTAATTATTTAAATAAAATACATATTATATTTTTCCATAAGTAGAATACAATTCGAGCCATTGATTACCTGTTTTGAGCTGAAATCCAAATTTATCTTATAAACAATCAAGAAAGCTTTAAAAAAAACATTTTATGTGCAATCATTATGTTGAATATTTTTTTTATGTTTTTATATTCCTCTTATTTTTTTGCAGAATTTCTACTCCCTATTGAACCCAATTATGAATAAACCGAAGCCCAAGCCCAAAGTAGAAACAACACCTCAAGAGCCACCAGCACCATCTGGAACAGAACCACAGCAAAATGCCGAAGAAGCCCCACAGGCCGGAAAAATGGAAGTAGACTAGATACTATTTTTTGATAGAATTTATTTATACAAGTATTGTTCTCTTGAAGTTAATCTCTAGTATCATAAATGATGATGCTAATGTCCTCTGGTGTATCCTTTTGTATGGATTAATGAGCAATTAGATGTTTCTGTTTTCTTAAAAGTCACTTTGGGATTTAGACTAAACATTCCGCTTTAGTATATTTGTTATAGCCCAAGTTATTAATTGTGTCATCAGTATTAGGGTAGGTATTCGCTTCTCGCACAATACTTTGTTTTATTTAATTTAACTCGATATAGCAAAATAAAGAAAAGGGATGGGAAACTAGTTTAAAATTAGTCTTTATTGAAAATAGGTAACTAAATTATATTAATTTGACGTGCCTACTTATGCTTAATAACATAGCCAAATGACAATTGAAAAGGATCCTTATATCAGGTTAGGTGCAACTAGCCTTAGCTCGGTTTGGATTAAATTAGGTAAAGTTGGCGCGTCAACTTACCCTAAATTGACCACTCCTTACTGCTATAGTCTTTAATATCCCCTTTAATGACATAATTTTTAATTTAAAAATGCTTACAATTTATGGATGACTCTCGACTTAACATAGTATTCCCTGACACTCGATACAAAGCTACAAACATTGATACTCAGCAGTATTGTATTGGCGGATCGACAATCTAGATAAACCCGGTACAAAATCACAAACAGTGATACCCACAAGTAATGTATCGGTGACTCGATACACGAGTTTTTACCCTTGTCCGGAATTTGGCCATTCCCGAAATGTGATTACCTATCCTAGGCCTGGTCCGTGCGAACAGGGCAATTGAGTTGGTAGATTTATTGAATGTATATTAATAGTCATTTTGCCCAACTTGTCTCGGGCATTGTGTATAATGCCCAGTGTTGTTCAGGTTATGATAGCATTTCGATTTTTTTGTCTATATTGCAAGGGTATTAATCTAATGACAAATTAATTACTTGGCCTATAACATACATAATCATAACATGTTATGCTACAAAAATATGCACCTAAAAATTTACTATGAGGAAAAAGGGCGTGGTTAAAAGTTGTTTGATAAAAACTTTGTGTTTTTTTAGTGATCTTCAATGGTCAACCTCATCAGGGATGCACGCAGAGGGATGTCTCAAGACTCAGGACCCTATTTCCTTGTTATCCTAATCTCTTTAATTTCTAGGCAATATTTATTAAAATTATCAAATAAAATTTGTTTTTTATTATTTAACCCCCTCCCCTTTGAAATATTTTCACCCCTTCCCTGCCCCAAGAAATTTCCTCGTTACATACCTAAACCCCATTTATTCCTATTATTAGTTTTCTAGGGGAATAAGGTTTACTAGTTTGGAAATTTTTAAAATATTTTAGCTTTTCCTTTCATCGTTCTGAAAATTTGAGAAAATAGTTTTTTTTGAAAGGGGGTGTTAAGTGTTTTAGCTTTATCCTAATTGTAATCAGTATTTTTAGCACACTAAAAGTGTTACAATTTTTAGTTCTGAATTTTTCGATTCTCGATGTTTGGGTTCAGAATTCAAGGTCAACGCACTTGCAAACATTTTAATCTGAAACTTATCAACAGTAACCACAGGCCTCAATGGAAAATATTTTAGTGGGACTTGAAAAGATAGAGGAAGTGTACGGAAGCTAAAGAAAATACTAAGAGACTTGAGACTTTATGGCGGAAGGGCCACCATATCCCCCCCCCTCCCTTTGTGCAAACGCCTGACCAACCCTCCCTCTTGGTAAAATATAAGGTGCATCTCTTCTGTCGTTCATTAGCTTATATCCGTTATGCACGTTGAAATCTAAAATGGGCACTAATTGGAAGATAATTGCTTGTTTCTTCACTTTGTAAATTTCAAGTTACTTGAATAAATTTAGAGATTTTTGAGCAGCACTATTTTTTGTCTATTAGAATTTCTAGGAAACTTTGTTAGAATTTCTTGAAAATTAGCTCTCCCTAGAAATTTCTAGGGATAGCTAATTCAATTAAAAAAAAGAAGGAAAGCAGGAATCACAAATTAACTGTGGAACTATTTATACAACTTCTTGTGACTCAAAAAGGATTTTATTGGCTTAGAATTTCAGACAATGGAACCAATCATGTAGGATTAATTTTTATGAATCATTTACGAAAAATGCACTCTAAATGCTGATACTATTACTTTTACTCCTGACACTACTACTACTATTACAGGGTCGGCCGCAGTCACTTTTTGTCACTTTTTTTGGGACCCGTCACTTTTTGTCACTATTTCTGTCATTTTGTTACTAAAGTCGCTTTTTTTGACGTTTCGGACCTAATTGTTTTTGGTTAAACAGTTTGTTATAGTTGAATGTCTTCATTCAACTATAAAAAAGGTAAAATTCATAAAAAAGGTAAGTCTTTTTTTGATAGTTTGGACTGTATTTCAAGACGCACAATGTATATGGCTGTAATAAACGTGGTTAGTAGGTGTGTGTGTTAAGATCTAGGTTTTTGCAGATAAGATGATAGATTGAATTAGTTCTACCGTACCATAACTGCCTATGGTTCTTTTCAGGCCCTTGGTTTACTTAGCATCCTTTCTTGCCTGGCTGCTTAGCAAATTGACAGTTCGGCCGAGATTCCTTCTGTATGTTTTTAGTGTTAGCCAGTTTCTTTGACTTTAGACCATTTCCTGCAAAAGGCATGTATGCCCACAGGTCTGAGGACGTCAAAATGTAAGATTAAATTCGTGTTTTCATTGGTTTTGTCAGTTTGTATTTGTATTAGCTTTATATGTTTTCGAATTCTATCCTAAAACCCATTCTTATACCAGTTCTTATACCAATAATGGGCAAGACAAAATTTTTGGAGAGCTGGCTCAGTAGGGAAGATGGTGCTGGGCATAAATTGAAAGAGTGGTGCACAAAAGGGAGTGACAGCTCGTTCTATTGTAAAGTTTGCAAAAAAACACTCAGCTGCCAGAAAGGGTTCCAGTCCCTTCTTCAACATGCAGGTGCACAAGATCACAAAAAGAAAGCTTCTGTTTTGTTAAACCAGCTGCATTAGCTCCAACCGGATGCCACCCAAACTCACAGAGTGACGATAGCGTACCATAAAAGAATCTGGAAATGCTCCGCGAGCGAGATGCAGCGTCAAGGGCGGAGATAGTTTGGCTTTTAAAGAGTATTATTCTTTTGCTGCAGCTTCGTGTGATCATATTGCCGAGGTGTTCTGAACAATGTTCCCTGATGCTGTACCAGAAGGCTTGTCGTTAAATGCTAAAAAAATGACATGCTTGTTGACGGAGGCTATTTATCCGTACTTTTGAGGAATTTTTGTTGAAGACATCCAGAAATCTGACTTTGTGCTGGAATATGATGAAACAACGAACAATGGTGCTGTAGAGGAGCTCCAAATAAGAGTTTGATACTGGTCAAAAGAGCGGAAACAAGTGGCTAGTTGGCATTTTCGGACATATTATATGGGACATGCAACCAGTGAAGGTCCAGAAAATCCTGCAGAGTATTGAAGATGCAGAACTTTCATTTGAGAGATGGCTGATGCTTGCAAGTGATGGCCCAGTGTCAAAAAGAAAGTGTGGCCCATCATAGACTCAGAAAAGAGAAAAAGGTATTCAAAAGGCCTATTGAATATGGGAACCTGCAATATTCATGCAGTGCATAATGCATTCCTGAAAGGGCTGCAAGAACTCGGGGAGGAGTGCTCTGATATGATCATCGCTATTTGCCACTTTTTCACGGGATGGCCAACTCGTTCTGACGATTTCAACCAGTGCGGAAAAGCAAAAAATAGCGGCCATAGAGTCAGACATTGTACGAAAAAAAAAGAGATGGTTAAGCAGAAGGAAATAGGCGATACCCTTCTGAGAGAGGCAGGGGAACGGTTGAAGAAAGCTGTGGAAGAGAAGGACTTCCTGAACATTGGTCTTGCTCAAAGTATGCTGGAAGCAGCATTTAAAGCTCGCTCCAAAGAAAGGGAAAGGGTAGATGATGCTGAATCAATTGAAGTACTTGCTCTGAAGAGAAAATCCAAACTAATTGATCGCCTTTCGAAAAAGTCAAAGAAGTGATGACATAATATCCAGTGGTTGCTTATACCTAGTCGTGGCGGACGCTTGTTATTCAATAAATCAGTTTTCGTTCCTAGTGCCGTAATCGAAAACGTACATTTACCGAAGTTATCGTTTGTATAAGTAAATAAAATCACTTGAATAAAAAAAAATAAGGATTTCAGCCTTTCTGTCCGTAACTTCTCGGGCTCTCATAGGCCTGTGATGATCTTATGGTAATAATTTTAATCCTTGTAATCCATCTGACTATGCTCTGATGGCTTCTGATTAGTCACTTTTTGTCACTTTTTTGATGTCCTCAAGTAACTAAAGTCACTTTTCGTGCACCTCGTCGTGGCCGACCCCTGCTATTACTTTTACTGCTTCTAAGTGCAAGGGTATTCTTGCGGAATTTTAAGGAAATTTTAAGGAGGGCGTTATGCTAAAATCCCAAGAAATTGTGTTCATGCAGTTTATCAGTGTCACAGGCGTGGCGTATTTCTAGGGATAGCTGTGGTACTACTGCTTTTACTAATTCCTAGGTTACAAGGTTGAAACTTTCATTAAGTCTCAAGGAGGACATTGAACTAAAGCAAAACCCATTGTGTGCAGGTCACCAATAGAGCCTATTAGGAATATCTCAGGAAAGGGTTACAATACTCTAGTGGAAGCTTTCAGTGTATATTGAGGGGTACATGTGCATAATATTTGTATTGCTGCTAACACCACCAATGCTAGTACTACTTCTACTACCTCTGCTAAGTAGTCTCAGGTTACACAGATGAAACTTGTTGAAGTAAATCAAAACACTGTGTGTATGCATGTTATCAAAAGCGTGTATGAGCAATATCTCAAGAACGGTTTAAAATACTAAGGTGAAACTTTCTGAGTATGTTGAGAGGAGGAGGATTGAACTGAAGCTTTATCAGTATTTATACTGATGAAAAACATACTGAATGATTTAAAAATACTGAATGACATGTTCATTTTTCTACTGCTTTGAAATTTTACGAAACAGGGAGACGAGAGGACCATCTAGGTTTTAAAAAGACGGCCTTTACTCTAAAAGGTATGTCTTGTTTAAATTTAACTTAATGGTAGTTTCAGTGAAGTTCAGTGGTGTTAATTTACGGAAATTTAGGTGGGGTAAGGGGGTGTGGTTTTTAAATCTAGGGGGCAAACTTGTCATTTTTCCTATAAAAATACCCCAAAAAAGACCTTTTTCAACGTAAATACTGATGAAAAGGTCATTTTCAAAATTTATACGGAAAGGGGGAACCTAGGTGGCACATGCACCTCCCCCCAATTGACACAACTTTTGAAATATAAGCTCTATCAGGTATAGTAAGAAACTACCTTTTATTTTAAAAGGTAGGCTTTATGTAGCTTCCCTTTCTAGCAACTGCTTAAGGAATAATAGGAGTGGCTTGCGAGAAAACGTCACAGACATAAACCAATGAAATTAAAACAAACTTTTAAGCCAATGATTTTTGATGCGGTACTGAACGGACAACGATTTAGAGCGGCACTTTTTTCTTAGTGAATTTTGCTTGGGATAAACTAACGCGATTAATAAAAATGTAAAAGAGGATAAAGCAGAGACAAGAAAAGGAAAATGTAGAGGTCACAGGCGTAGTCCAATGCAATTAAAGGACTTTTAAGGCATAGAACTAAAGGATAAAAATTTTTTAGATTCACTGAATTATTTTTTGATGTGGCACTGAATGAAAAACGATTTAGAGTGGCATTTCTTCTTAGATGAATTTTGCGAGAGATAAACGAACGCCATTAATTAAAATCCAAAACAGACGAAGACTAATGAAACTAAAACACATTTTTCAGCCATAGAACCATAGGAAAATGGTTTTTGAGCAGCACTGAATTATTTTTTGATGCAGCACTGAATGAAAAATGATTTAGAGCAGCGCTTTTTTTCCTAGAAGAATTTCGCTAGAGATAAACTAACGCAATTGATTAAAATCCAAAACAGGCGAAGACCATTGAAATTAAAGCACATTTTTAAGCCATAGAACCATAGAAAAATGATTTTTGAGCAGCACCGAACGCTTTTTGAGGCGACACTGGAGGAAAAATGATCTAGAGCAGCACACTGTCTTTTAAAACAACTAGCTGGAGACCGATTAAAATGCAAAAAGAGGATGATCAGATGGACAATATATACGTCACAGCAGTAGATATACGTCATAACCATATACGTCACAGCCGTAGATATACGTCATAGCCATATGCGTGACAGCCGTAGAACCAGCGAAATTAAAGCACAGGCTGCCAGAGTACTGTTGGAAAATAATCCGTTTTTCTTTGGGATGGACTAGATTACCTTTATGTTAATTCATTAAAATGATAATAGTAAAAAATAAACCATCTGTCAGTGAAGATATTTTCCTTAATAATTTGTCGCTTATATTCCGCTTAGAAGTTCTTAAGGCCATTATTTTTTTCACTAAACTGTGTTATAATAGACTTATTGAAAATAGTTGGGTTTGCGGAACGATTTTCTCATGTATTTGACAAGAAACTAGTTTAATTTATAGATGTACCAAAATTTTTATAAATAACAAAATAAATATTGTCCAATCCGTACGAAGTTGATTGATAAAATGCCGTTTTTTTTGGCTTAATCATACTACTTATATCCGGGTATAAGAAGTACATACGATGGAGAGAAGATTGTTCTCCCCCCCCCCCTTCCAAGGTCAAGGTGTGTCCAAAATTTTTATAAATGGAAAAATAAATACCAAATAAAAAAAAAACAAAAAAACATTGTCCAATCCGTGCGAAGTTGATCGATAAAATTTCGTCTTTTTTTGCTTAATCATACTACCGATATCCGTGTATAAGAGGTAAGAACGATAGAGAGAAGATTGTTCTCCTGCCCCCTCCCCCAAGATCGAGGTGTGTCGAAAAGTTCGTATATTTCTGTTTCACTTGCCTGTTTTACCCGCGCCCGTTGATTTTGAATTGAAAATCAAGTCAATCAATTGTAAAAAGAAAAAACAAAGACAGATAGTCCAAGTAATTGAGAGGCAAATGTTTAAATGGCTGCACGGGTCTTTTTTTGGACAAAAAATAAAAATAAATAAGTACTCTCTATCTTCATAATACAATAAAGATAGCAGCGGACGTCACGTGACAAGAAAATAGAATACAATAAAACGTAATAAATGTAGAAACAGATTATCAGAACTTTACAAAGCATTTTCAATAAGGTGATCAGTGTGGTACTTTACGAAGTACAGAACAGAGGACGATACGTTTTGGTGCCTTTCGTGGTTTTAGGAGGACGTAACCCCTCCGTCGAGAAGGTTAAAAATTACACCGGCTACAGAGTCGGAGGGGCAAAATATATCGACGCGGGAGCCACATTTTATTACTGCTAAACGTATTCGTAGCTCGTAGCCAAAGTTCGTATCGTTAAACAAGGAATCGTGAATTTGTGTTAATGACAGTTTTGACTCCCTCCTGAAATACCAGTTATGTTTATATTTTTATACACAATTCATTACGATTATGAATTTCCTATGAAAACAAGGCTTGAATTTGTAAAACCATAGACAGCTTTATGATTTTGCTAGGAAAGCTTAGATGGCGCCAATAGCTTTTATTTTATTGAAGACGAAGTCAACTTTGGTAATTGGAGTGGATTGCGAAGATTTAAGAAAAATTAAACAAGTGGGTTTCATGGGCGGATATACAAAATAGAACATTTGAAAATGAAAAGTTTTCAGGCAGTTTGTTAGATGTTTTGGAAATTTTATCCAGGCAGTTGAAAGATGCCTGTAGAAAGTCTTTCTCCAATCGAAGGCTGAAGAAAGGCTTCAACTTTCTACTCGGCTTTGGAAATTTACCGCAATCGTGAGATCGCAAGGTAAATACTCGTTGAATTACTGAGGGGACAACCCCTTTCATATACGGAATAATTTCTGTTCGTTTTAAGTTTTAATGTCGCTCCTTACTTTCAGTTAAAAAAGCTTTTTTTTATTTAATACACAAAGGAACCTTCAGAAATTAGTTGACATTTTAGGTGTTACGTTTAAGGCGAAATTATTTTTGGTTGCGGGGGCAACACTTTGATTTTTGTGTTGTTATTTTTTCCTGTTTCGGTAACTTTAGTTTAATATAAACTTTCAAGTATCGGTTCATAGTAAAATTCGGTGATTGACTTGGGCTTGAATCTTTACACAGAAACGGGATAATTTAGTAGTAGGGATAACACTTTGATTTTCGTGTTATTTTTTTCTCTTTTACGATGATTTTAGTTAAATATAAGCTTTCAAGTACCACTTTATATTAAGATTAGGTGGTTGAGTTGGGCTTGAATCTTCCCACAAAAATAGGATAATTTGGTTGCGGGGCAACACTTTGATTTTTGTATTGTTTCTTTCCTGTATTGATGATTTAACTTTAATATAAACTTTCAAGTACCACTTCACCATCGCCTTATTGGTTACTGTTAAAGTACCGAGGGTTGTGAAAATAAAATCTGTTGTTTGAATGGGTTAATTGGCTGTTTGAATTTAATGTTCTGACGTGTTGTTGAATGGGCTTTTAGATATCCATGGAAAAAATCTGTTGTTTGAATGGGTTAATACGTTGTTTGAATTGAATGTGCTAATGGGTTGTTGAATGGGCTTTTAGGTATCATAAGCGCAATGCCGCTGCCTAAGTAAAGAACGATGTTGGCACAATGTATTTTTTTTTCTCCATACCCGGGCACTTCGTATCGAAGGAGTTGTCGTAGAAACTTCGAAAAGGGCTCATTCGATTGGAAATTGGAGTGGCTAGTGCCCTTTCTCATAGTCGAAAGTGATGGGAGGGCAACTAGCCCCCCCCCCCACACCCATCATTCCCCCACACACATCCAATCAAAATTTTGAGATAGCCATTTTGTTCTGAGTAGTTGATTTCCAGATAGAAAATATGTTTTTGAGTAAGACACGCCCCCAGAACCCTTGGGGCAAGGATTTTAAGTTATGCCCTGAGGGCATATAAGAACGGTGGTGGCACAATGTTTTATTTTTTTTTTCCTTTAGAGCAGGGCACTTTGTAGGGCTCATTCAATTGGAAATTGGAGTGGCTTATGCCTTTTTTAATATTCGAAAGGGATTGGAAGTCAACTAACACCCCATACCCGCCCACCAATTCCCGACACATCCCATCAAAGTTTTGAGATATCCATTTTGTTCAGCGTAGTTGATTTCCAGATAACAGTTATGTTTTAAGGACATCCCCCCACAGCTTTCAAGGCAAGGGTTGTAAGTTATGCCCTGGGGGCATATAAGGTTTTTAAAAAGGCGTTGTCGTAGAAACTTCAAAAAAGGCTCATTCGATTGGGAATTCAAAGGGCTAGTGCTCTTTTAATAGTAAAAAAAGATTGGAGGGCAACTAGCCCCCCCCCCATGCCCATCATTCCCCCAAACGTGTCCAATGAAAATTTTGAGATAGCCCTTTTGTTCAGCGTAGTTGTTTTCCAGATAGAAAATATGTTTTTGAGGAGGATAATCCCCAGCAACCCTCGGGGCAAGGGTTGTAAGCTGTGCCCTTCAAAAAGGGCTAAGTCGATTGGAAATTGAAATGGCTAGTGCCCATTTTAATAGTCGAAAGTGATTGAAAGGCAACTAACACCCCTTCCACGCCCACAATTTCCCAAACACGTCCAATAAAGATTTTCAGATAGCCAATTTGTCCCATGACGTTCGAAGTTCAGGAAATTATACCTTTGAGCCAGACACTTCCCCCACAGTCTTCAGGGCAAGGGTTATAACTTATGCCCTGGGGGCATATAAGGTTTTTATTGAAATCTTTGTCGTAGAAACTTGAAAAAGGGCTCATTCGATTGGAAATTCAAAGGGCTAATACTCTTTTTAATAGTCGTAAGTGATTTGAGGGCAACTAACCCCCCTCTCACGTCCATCTTTTCCCAAAACACATCCAATCAAAATTTTTAGATAACCATTTTATTCAACGTAGTTGAATGGTTTGGAAAGTTTTGGAAATTAGGTCTTTAAGGATGACAACCCATTCCCCACAGCCGTCAGAGCAAGGGTTGTAAGTTATGCCCTGGGGGTATATAAATTTTTTATTGAAAGTGTTGGCGTAGAAACTTCAAAACGGCTCATTCAATTGGAAATTGAAAGGGCTAGTGCCTTTTTTAATAGTTGCAAGTGATTAGACAGTGACTAACGCCCCTCTCACGCCAACCATTTTCCCAAACACATAAAATCAAAATTTGAGACATCCATTTTGTTCAGCGTAGTTGAAAGTTCTGGAAATTAGGTCTTTTAGTATGATAACCCCCTCAGAGCCCTTAGTGCAAGGGTTGTAAGTTTTGCCCTGTGGGCATATAAAGTTTTTATTGAAAGCGTTGTCGTAGAAAATTCAAAATTACTCATTCAATTGGGATTTGAAAGGGCTAGTGCCCTTTTTAATAGTTGAAAGTGATTGCATAGCAACTAACGCCCCTCTTACGCCCACCATTTTCCCAAACACTTCCAATGAAAATTTTGAGATATCTATTTTGTTCAACGTAGTTCAAAGTTCTGGAAATTAGGTCTTATAGGATGATAACCCCTTCAGAGCCCGCAGTGCAATGGTTGTAAGTTATGCTCTGGGGGCACATAAGGTTCGAATAAAAAGTTGTTGTATCAATCATAGGCAGCGCGATCGTGCTGCCTAAGTAAAGAACGATGTTGGCACAATGTATTATTTATTTATTTTCCATACCAGGGCATTTCGTGTCGAAGGAGTTGTTGTAGAAACTTTGAAAAGGGCTCATTCAATTGGAAATTGGAGTTGCTAGTACTCTTTTTAATAGTCGAAGGTGGTTAAGGGCAACTATCCCGCCCCCCCCCCCACGCCCATCATTTCCGCAAATACACTCAATCAAAATTTTAAGCTAGCCATTTTGTTCTGCGTAGTTGATTTCCAGATAAAAAATATGTTTTTGATGAGGACACTCCATCTCAACCCTCAGGGTAAGGGTTTTAAGTTATGCCCTAGGGGCATAAAAGAACGATGTTTTCACAATGCATTATTTATTAATTTTTTTCTTTAGAGCAGGCACTTCGTATCGAAGAAGTGGTCGTAGAAACTTCGAAAAGTGCTAATTCAATTAGAAATGGGAGTGGCCTGTGCCCTTTTAGTCAAAAGTAATTGGAAGGTGACTAACACCTCTTCCACGCCCACCATTTCCGGAAACACATCCAATCAAAATTTTAAGATATATATTTTGTTCAGCGTATTTGATTTCCAGATAGAAATTATGTTTTTGAGGAGGAAAGTCTCCCACAACCCTTAGGGCAAGGGTTGTAAGTTATGCCCTGGAAGCATATAAGGTTTTTTATAGAAAGCGTTTTTGTAGAAACTTCAAAAAAGACTCATTCGATTGGAAATTCAAAGGGCTAATGCCCTTTTTAACAGTCGAAAGGGATTAGAGGGTAACTAACCCGCCTCTCACGCCCACCTTTTCCCCAAACGCATCTAATCAAAACTTTGAGATAGCCATTTTATTCAACGTAGTGTTGAGTTCTGGAAATTAGGTCTTTGAAGATGACACCCCCCCCCTCGCAGCCCTCAGGGCAAGGGTTGTAAATTATGCTCAGGGGGCATAAAAGGTTTTATAGAACGCATTGTCGTACACACTTCAAAAAGGGCTCATTCGATTGGAAATTGAAATGTCCAGTGCCCTTTTTAATAACTGAAAGTGATTTGAAAGCAAAAAACACCCCTGCCACGCCCATCGTTTCCCCAAACACATCCAATAAAGATTTTGAGATAGCAATTTTGTTCCACGCAGTTCAAAGTTCAGAAAAATTATACCTTTGAGCTGGACCCTCTCCCCACAGTCTTTAGGGCAAGGGCTATAAGTTATGACCTGGAGGAATATAAGGTTTTTTATTGAAATCTTGTCTTAGAAACTTGAAAAAGGGCTCATTCTATTGGAAATTCAAAGGGCTAGTTCCCTTTATAATAGTCGAAAGTGATTTGAGGGCAGCTAACCCCTCTCTCATGCCCATCTTTTCCCCAAACACATCCAATCAATATTTAGATAGCCATTTTGTTCAACGTAGTTGAAAGTTATGGAAATTAGGTCTTTAAGGATGACTACCCCTCCCCCACCCACAGCACTCAGGGCAAGGGTTGTAAGTTATGTCCTGGGGGTATATAAGGTTTTTATTGAAAGCGTAGAAGCTTCAAAAGGGCTTATTCAATTGGATATTGAAAGGGCTAGTGCCTTTTTTAATAATTGAAAGTGATTCGAGAGCGACTAATGATCCTCTCACGCCCACCATTTTCCCAAACACATAAATTTTGAGATATCCATTTGGTTTAACGTAGTTGAAAGTTTCTGAAATTATGTCTTTTAGGATAATAACCCCCCCCCCCCAGAGCCCTCATGGCAAGGGTTGTAAGTTGTGCCCTGGGGGGATGTCAAGTTTATATAGAAAGTTGTTATAGAAATTTCAAATAGGGCTCATTTGATTGGAAATTGAAATAGCCCTTTTTAATAGTCGAAAGTGAGTGGAGAGTAATTAACCCCCCTCTAACGCCCACCGTTTCCCCAGAAATATTCAATCAAAGTTTAGAGATAGCCATTTTTTTCATCGTAGTTGAAAGATCTGGAAATTATATATTTAAGGATGACAAAGCCTCAAGGGCAAAGGTTGTAAGTTCTGCCCTGGGGGCAAATAAGGTTTTTATAGATAGAGTTGTCGTAAAACTTCATAAGGGGCTCATTCAATTGGAAATTGAGAGGGCTAGTGCCCTTTGTAATAGTCGGTGGTGATTGGAGGGTAACTAACCCCCTTCTCACGCCCACTATTCCTCCAAACACATCCAATCAAAATTTTGAGATAGCCATTTTGTTCAACGTAGTAGAAAGTTCTGGAAATTAGGTCTTTGAGAATGACCCCCCCGCCAACACTCAGGGCAAGGGTTATAAGTTATGACCTGGTTGCAAATAAGATTTTTATTAAACCTTTGTCGTAGAAACTTTAAAAGGGCTCATTTGATTGAAAATTGAAAGGGCTCGGGCCTTTTTTAATAGTTCAAAGTAATTGGAGAGTGACTACCGCGCCTCTCACGCCCACCATTTCCCCAAGTGCACCCAATCAAAATGTTGAGATAGGCATTTTGTTTAACTTAGTAAAAAGTTCTTGAAATTCAGTAAAGGATGAAAACCACCCTAACAGACCTTAGGGTAAGGGTTGCAATTTATGCCCTGGAGGCATATAAGGTGTTTATAGAAAGCGTTGCCGTTTCGAAAAGGGCTCATTCGATTGGAAATCGAAAGGTCTAGCGGTCTTTTTAATAGTCGAAAGTGATGGGAAGACTTGACATTTTTATAGCAAAGATCGATGTGGGTATAATGTATTTTTGTTGTTGTTGTTTAAACCAGGACACTTCGTATCGAAGGAGTGTTCGTGGCAACTTCAAAAAGGGCTCATTCGATTGAAAATAGAAAGTGCTGATGCCCTTTTTAATAATCAAAGGTGATTGGAGGGCAACTAATCTCCCTCTCACGCCCACCCCCCCATTTGCCCATTATGTTTAAAAACTAAATACTGCCTTAAGATTAAATCAAAATGCACTGCGTTAATGCTAATTCCCAATAAGGCATCTCAGCAGTATCCCAAGAACGACTCAGGGTATTATGTTCAAACCTTCGGGGCTACTTGTGCTCTTATAATTTAGCCAAATCAAAATAGCTTAAGTGTATCCAAGCTATCAAAGAAAGTAAACAGATTTTTGTGAATGGTATCAAGTTTTCCATTTCAAGTCAAGTAGAAGAGGTATGAAGCTAAATTAAACACTACTGCTTATGTTCAGATTTTTAAAAGGGTGTATGTTGTTAAAAATTGCTGAAAATTTTTCTCCATCATACAAATAGCAGGCCAAACAATAAAGTCTTAAGAAAACGAAAAGAATTAAAGTATTATTTTCTTTTTCTCTGAAAAGACTATGTGAATATAAAACGAACAGAAATTAATTAAAAAAACTTTTTCCACAAAATAAGTTTTCAAAGAAAAGTAAAGAACTTCATTAAACAAAAAATGAGCAAAAATAAAATCAAATAATCTAAGGCGTGACACTACCACAAATCAGCATCGATAAATAAATGAAACCCAAGACGAACAGAAATTACAATAAATAACCGAGTCAAACTCGAGACGAGTAGAAATGAGTAGAAAAGGGGGTGCCAGTCCGGGACGGGATATGCCCTATTGCCAGATAAGAAAGGTGCTATTTGGTACTTTAAAAGTACCTTTCTTATCTGGCAATGCTGTGAAATGTGCATGCGCACTGAATACTAACGGGGCAATGTATTGATCCACGAAGGGGACAGATTTCTGGGAAATTGATTTGCATAATCTGACGGGGAATTCTAATATAACACAAGGGGAATTAAGAAACAATATGGATTCTCTGGTCTTTAGGTCTGAGAGATAAATATTAATATTCTGTCGAAGCCGTAATAGTGTAACTAGGAACATCTTAGATATATTTTCAGAACTTCATACGAGATCAAGACAGATTGAATATCTGTGAGAGCTTGGTGTCGAGGAGGGAGACAATAGATATTGATGACAATACTAAACTAACATAACCACAAAATTCCACATTATTGCATAGAAATACCAAAACCATAGGTTAGGTTAGGTTAGCCTAAGTACGCGCTAGGTTAGGTTAGGTTAGCCGCGTACTTTGGCTAACCTAACCTAACCTATGGTTTTGGTATTTCTATGCAATAATGTGGAATTTTGTGGTTTTGTTAGTTTAGTATTGTCATCAATATCTATTGTCTCCCTCCTCTACACCTACTTCTTTACGCGAAAGTACGAATTCTGTCCGTTCCGCCACCTCAGAAATAAAGAAAATTTATAATTAAAATGAAACTTTTTATCTTCATGGAAAATATTCACAACCATAATGTAATTTTTCCTATATTCTATGGAAAAATCTAGAAAAGAACTTAAAAATTTTTATGGTTTTGAGAAATTAAGAACTGAAGTGGAAGCTTTTTTCATTTTCTTTGGCAAATTGCAGAATTTTGCAGAGCTAACTTTTTCTCTTCTTTAAGAAAATTCAGAAGAGAACTTGAACATTTTGCACTTCTTCGAAAAAACTCAGAATTAAAGTGTAGTTCCTTATAATCATGGCGAATATTCACGATCAAAGTATAACTGTTTTCTATCTTCTACGAAAAATTTGGAACAGAACTTGAAGTTTTTTTGATTCTTTGAGAAAATATATAATTAAAGCCGAACTTTTTCTCTTCTTGGAGGAAAAATTCAGAATCGATGTATCTAGGGTAAAATTTAGAACAGAACTTTAAATTTTTTCATCTCTTTGAGAAAAATCGGAAGTAAAATTATAAAAATTTAGAATTAGAGTGAAACTTTTTATCTTCATGCAAAATATACACTATCATAGTATAACTTTTCCTATCTTCCACGGAAAAATTTCGAACAGATCTTTAAATTTTTATGTCATTTGAGAAATTAAGAACTGAAGTGGAACCTTTTTTTTCTTGAAAAAAATAGAATTGATCTGTAAGTTTTTTTGGTAATTCCGAATTGAGCTAACTTTTCACAATCAATGTATAACTTCTTCTATCTTCTATGAAAAATTTGCGACAGTACTTTAAATTTTTCATCTCTTTGAGAAAAATCAGAACTAAAGCTGAGCCTTTTTATATTCTTTGGAAAAATAGAATTTATCTGTAACTAATTTCTTTTTCATTGAGAAAGTTCAGAAGAGAACTTAAACTTTCCCCCACTTCATTGAGAAAATTTAGAATTAATGTGGTACTTCTTATCTTCATGGAAAAAATTCACAACTATTGTATAACTTTTTCTATCTTCTACTGGAAAATTTAGAATAAAACTTAAATTTTTTATGTCTTTAGGGAATTGAGAACTGAAGTGGAAGCTTTTTATTTTCTTTGGAGAAATTAGAATTGAAGTGAAATTTCTTTGGTAAAATTTAGAATTGAGCTAACTTTTCACGATCAGAGTATAACTTTTTTTTTCTTCTATGAAAAATGTGGAACAGAACTAAATTTTTTCATCTCTTTGAGAAAATTCTGAACTGAAGTGGAAAATTTTTATTTTCTCTGGAAAAAACAGAATTGATCTGTAACTTATTTTTTTCTCATAGATAAAATTTGTAATAAAATGGAACTTTATATCTTCATGGAAAATATTCACAATCATAGTATAACTTTTCCTATCTTCAGCGCTAAAATTTAGAACAGAGCTTTAATTTTTTTTATGACTTTGGGAAAAAGTATAGTGGAGCTCCTTATCGTCATGGTGAAATATTAACGATCAATGTATAACTTTTTCAATCTTCTAAAGAAATTTGTAGGAGAACTATAAATTTATATATTATTTGGGGAAAAATCTGAACTGAAGTGGAGCCTTGATTAATGTTATGGCGTGCAAAAAAGTTGTAAAGTAAAGTCGTGGGTGAAAAGAATGAGTACTTCAACTTGTAAAATTGGTTTAGAAGGGATATTAATAAAGTACTTGTTCTGAAATAGTAGAGTAAAGTCTTTTGAAAAGCATTGCTTGGTGTTGGGGTATTCAAAAAGTCATAAAGTAAAGTTGTGGGTGATAATGATGAGTGCTTCATCTTGTAAAATTGGTTTAGGAGGGACATTAAGAAAAGAACAGGTTTTCTGAAATAATATAATAAAGCCGTTTGAAAAGTATTGGTGGGTGTTGGGGTATTCAAAAAGCCATAAAGTAAAGTTGTGGGCGAAAGGGATGAATACTTCAACTTGTAAAACTGGTTTAGGAGGGACATTAAGAAAAGAGCTTGTTCTGAAATAATATAATAAAGTCTTTTGAAAAGTATTGCTTGGTGTTGGGGTGTTCAAAAAGCAGTTAAGTAAAGTTGTGGGTGAAAAAGATGAGTACTTCAACTTGTATAATAGTTTTAGGCGGGGCATAAAGTAACGAACTCTTTCCGAATGGATAATCGACAGCGTTCTGAAAAGTATAACTTGTGTTCGGGGTTCGAAAAGGATTTAAAGTAAAGTTTGGGGTGAAAAGGATGAGTACACCCACTATTCAGTTAGGTTTAAAAATGATCCTAAGAAAAGAACTTTTTATGAAAAGATTTAATAAATATTATTAAAAATTATTAATTGGTGTTGAGGCACGTAAAAGTTGTAAAGCACAGTTGTGAATGAAATTGACGAGTACTTCAAGCTGTAAAATTGGTTTAAGAGTGATATTAAGAAAAGAACTTTTTCTGAAGGAATATAATAAAGCCTTTTGAAAAGTATTGCTTGTTGTTGAGGCGTTCAAAAAACCATAAATTAAAGTTGTGTTTGAAAAGTATAAGTATATCAACTTATAAAATTGGTATAGGAAGTATATTAAGAATGAACTTTTTCTTAAATATTATAATAAAGTCTTTTTGTAAGTATTGTTTGGTTTGGGGTATTAGAAAAATCACAAAATAAAGTTTTAAGTGATATTGTTTAGTACTTCATGTTGTAAAATTATTTTAGGAGGGAGATTAAGAAAAGAACTTGTTCTGAAATTATATAATAAAGCCTTTTGAAAAGTATAGCTTGGTGTTGGGGTATTCAAAAAGGAGTAAGGTAAAGTTGTGGGTGATAAGGATGTGAAATTCAACATGTAACATTGGCTTAGGAGGGATATTAAGAAAAGAACTTGTTCTGAAATAATGTAATAAAGCCTTTTGAAAAGTATTGCTTGGTGTTGGGATATTCAAAAAGTCGTAAGGTAAAGTTGTGGGTGAAAAGGATGAGTACTTCAACTTGTAAAATAAGTTTAGGAGGAATATTAAGAAAAGAGCTTGTTCTGAAAAGATATAAAAAAGTCTTTTGAAAAGTATTGCTTGGTGTTGGGGTGTTCAAAAAGCTGTAAAGTAAAGTAGTAGGTAAAAAGGATGAGTACTTCAACTTATAAAATAAGTTTAGGAGAGATATTACGAAAAAAACTTGTTCTGAAAAGATATATTAAAGCCTTTTGAAAAGTATTGCTTGGTGTTGGGGTATGCAAAAGTCGTTCAACTTGTTGATGAGTACTTCAACTTGTAAAATAAGTTTAGGAGGAATATTAAGAAAAGAGCTTGTTCTGAAAAGATATAAAAAAGTCTTTTGAAAAGTATTGCTTGGTGTTGGGGTGTTCAAAAAGCTGTAAAGTAAAGTAGTAGGTAAAAAGGATGAGTACTTCAACTTATAAAATAAGTTTAGGAGAGATATTACGAAAAGAACTTGTTCTGAAAAGATATAAAAAAGCCTTTTGAAAAGTATTGCTTGGTGTTGGGGTATGCAAAAGTCATAAAGTAAAGTTGTGGGTGAAAAAGATGAGTACTCCAAGTTGTAGAATGGGTTTAAGAGGGATATTAAGAAAAGAACTTGTTCTGAAAAAATATAAAAAAGGCTTTTTGAAAGTATTGCTTGGTGTTGGGGTGTTCAAAAAGCCGTAAAGTAAAGTTGTGGGTGAAAAGGATGAGTACTTCAACTTGCAAAATAGGTTTAAGAGGGATATTAAGAAAAGAATTTGTTCTGAAAAGATATAATAAAGTGTTTTGAAAAGTATTGCTTGGTGTTGGGGTTTTGAAAATGCTGTAAAGTAAAGTTGTGGGTGAAAAGTATAAGTACTTCAACTTGTAAAATAGGTTTAAAAGGGACATTAAGAAAAGAACTTGTTCTGAAAAGATATAATAAAGCATTTTGAAAAGTATTGCTTGGTGTTGGGGTACGTAAAAGTCGCAAAGTAAAGTTGTGAATGAAAAGGATGAGTACTTCAAGTTGTAAAAGTGGTTTAAGAGGGATATTAAGAAAAGAACTTATTCTGAAGGAAAATAATAAAGCCTTTTGAAAATATTGTTTGGTGTTGGGGTATGCAATAAAGCCATAAAGTAAAGTTGTGGATGATAATTATGAGTACTTCATCTTGTAAAATTGGTATAAAAGGGATATTAAGAAAGAAACTGTTCTGAAATAATATAATAAAGTCTTTTGAAAAGTATTGCTTGGTTTTGGGGTATTCAAAAAGTCATAAAGTAAAGTTGTGGATGATAATGTTGAGTACTTCATCTTGTAAAATTAGTTTAGGAGGGAGATTAAGAAAAGAACTTGTTCTGAAATTATATAAAAAAGCCTTTTGAATAGTATTGCTTGGTGTTGGGGTAAGCAAAAAGTCGTAAGGTAAAGTTGTGTGCGAAAAGGATGAGTATTTCAACTTGTAAAATAGGTTTAGGAGGGACATTACGTAAAGAACTTCTTCTGAAAAGATATAATAAAGGCTTTTAAAAGTATTGCTTGGTGTTGGGGTGTTCAAACAGCCATAAAGTAAAGTGGTGGGTGAAAAGGATAAGTACTTCAACTTGTAAAATAGGTTTAGGAGGGACATTAAGAAAAGAACTTGTTATGAAAAGATATAATAAAGCATTTTGAAAAGTATTGATTGGTGTTGGGGCACGCAAAAGTCGCAAAGTAAAGTTGTGAATGATAATGATGAGTACTTCATGCTGTAAAATGGGTTTAAGAGGGATATTAAGAAAAGAACTTATTCTGAAGGAAAATAATAAAGTCTTTTGAAAATATTGTTTGGTGTTGGGGTGTGCAAAAAAGCCATAAATTAAAGTTGTGGATGATAATGATGAGTACTTCATCTTGTAAAATTGGTTTAAGAGGGAGATTAAGAAAGAAACTTATCTGAAATAATATAATAAAGTCTTTTGAAAAGTATTGCTTGGTGTTGGGGTATTCAAAAAGTCATAAAGTAAAGTTGTGGATGATAATGTTGAGTACTTCATCTTGTAAAATTAGTTTAGGAGGGAGATTAAGAAAAGAACTTGTTCTGAAATTATATAATAAAGCCTTTTGGAAATATAGTTTGGTGTTTGGGGTAATCAAAAAGCCATAAAGTAAAGTTGTGGGCAAAAAGGATGAGGATTTCAACTTGTAAAATTGGTTTAATAGGGACACTACGTGAGGAACTTTTTCTGAAAAGATGTAACAAAGCTCTTTGAAAGTACTGCTTGGTGTTGGGGTGTGAAAAAAGAGGTAAAGTAAAATTTTGTTTGAAATGGGTGAATAATTCAAGTTGTGAATTTGGCTTAGGAGGGACATTACGTAAAGAACTTGTTCTGAAAAATATAATAAGGCCTTTTGAAAAGTATTGCTTGGTGTTGGGATATGCAGAAAGCCATAAAGTAAAGTTCTGGGTGAAAAGAGTGAGTACTTCAACTTGTAAAATTGGTTTAGTAGAGATACTAAGAAAAAAACTTTTTCTTAAATAATATAATATAGCCTTTTGAAAAGTATTGCTTGGTGGGGTGTTCAAAAAGACATAAAGTAAAGTTGTGGGTGAAAAGGGTGAGTAATTCAAGTTGTGAAATTTGTTTCGGAGGGACATTACTTAAAGAACTTGTTTCTAAAAAGATATAATAAAGCCTTTTGAAAAGTATTGCTTCATTTTGGGATATGCAAAAAGTCATAAAGTAAGATTGTGGGTGAAAAAGATGAGTACTTCAATTTGTAAAATTGGTTTAGGAGGGACATTACGTAAAGAACTTGTTCTGAAAAGATATAATAAAGCCTTTTTGAAAAGTACTACTTGGTTTTGGGTTGTTCAAAAAGCTGTGAAGTAAAGTTCTGGGTGAAAAGGATGAGTACTTCAAGTTGTAAAATTGGTTTAGGAGGGATATTACGTAAAGAACTTGTTTTGAAAAGATATAATAAAGCCTTTTGAAAGTATTGATTGGTGTTATGGTGTTCAGAAAGCTGTAAAGTAAAGTTGTGGGTGAAAAAGATAAGTACTTCAAGTTGTAAAATTGGTTTAGGAGGGTCATTACGTAAGGAAGTTGTTCTGAAAAAATATAAAAAAAGCCTTTGAAAAGTATTGCTTGGTGTTAGGGTATTCAAAGAAGCCATAAAGTAAGGTCATGTGTGAAAAGGTTGAGTACTTCAACTTGTAAAATGGGTTTAAGAGGGACATTAAGAAAAGAACTTGTTCTGGAGAAAAAGTCTTTTGAAAAGTATTGATTGATGTTAGGGTATGCAAAAAGCCGTAAGGTAAAGTTTTGGGTGAAAAAGGATGAGT
This sequence comes from Artemia sp. Qi Xiang Cuo, assembly GCF_049724085.1. Lineage (NCBI taxonomy): Eukaryota > Metazoa > Arthropoda > Branchiopoda > Anostraca > Artemiidae > Artemia > Artemia sp. Qi Xiang Cuo. The sequence goes on from NC_142808.1 coordinate 52,929,894, forward strand.
ACTTCAACTTGTAAAATAGGTTTAGGAGGTATTTTAAGAAAGGACCTTGCTCTGAAACAATATAATAAAGCCGTTTGAAAAGTATTGCTTGGTTGGGTTTTGAAAAAGCCATAATGTAAAGTTATGGGTGATAAGGATGAGTACTTCAAGTTGAAAAATTGGTATAGGAGGGACATTACGCAAACAACTTGTTCTGAAAAGATATAATTAATCTTTTTGAAAAGTATTGCTTGGTGGGGTGTTCAAAAATTCCTAAAGTACTGTTGGGAGTGAAAAGGATGAGTACTTCAAGTTCTAAAATAAGTTTATGAGGAAGATTACGTAAATAACTTGTTCTGAAAAGATATAGTAAAGCCATTTGAAAAGTATTGCTTGATGTTGGGGTATGCAAAAAAGTCGTAAAGTATTTTTGGGATGAAAAAGATGAGTACTTCAACTTATAAAACTGGTTTAGGAGGAATATTAAGAAGAGAACTTGATCTGTAATGATATATTCGGGGAGAGCCAAAAAGTTGAGTGGACGGGAGAGTGGGGGCTTCTGTGTCTCAAGCCTGCAAAAAAAGTATTATAAAAAATGTGGGGGGGGGGGAAGTTTGGGGGGGGGGAGCCCTTCTGTGTCTCAAGCCCGCAAAAAAATTATTAAAAAAATGGGATGGGAGAAAAAAGTTTTGGGAAGGGGGGCCCGTGGGGTTGGGGTAGGGAACCTTACAACACTGTTCAAATGGAAGTTTTGTAATATAACGACCACAGAGTTTCAACCCAAATCATCCTTCAAAATGTCTCAAACTGTTTCGCCCAAAAAATCCCTAAAATGTTGATTAATTTTTTTTGCACAAATAATCCCCGAAAAGTAAATTCTGCGCCTTCCTTTGTTTCAACATCCCTGCGATGTCAAATTTAAAATTCCCAGGAAACAATTTTCCGCGTAAAATATATTAAATCTGTCTTGATCTCGAATGAATTTCTGAAAACATATCTAAGATGTTCCTAGTTACACTATTATGGCTTCGATAGAATATTATAAATAATTTCTGAGAGCACACTGGCTAATCATGATAAAACAAAAAATTGCGAAGAAAGGAAGTAAACGAGGACAATTAACAGCCAGTGAAAATATTGCCAGAAGATAATATTGATCAAATAGACTACAAAACACTGGATATAGAAACTATTATGCGTCTCGTCCGTCTTTGCAATAGTTCCTCCTCATATTTCCGATATAATAATCAATTTGTCACCCAAATTAGGGGTTTACCCATGGGTACAAGTCTTTCACCATTTTTGGCAACTTTTTATATGGAATTTATTGAAATCTCTGCTCTGGAAATTTTCCGATGAAACACCGGTTCTGGGGTCGGTTTGTGGATGATGTTATTTCTGTGTGGGAGCATGGAGGAGAGTCACTTAACTCCTTCTTAACTCATCTAAACACTTTGGACTCTAACCTACAGTTCACTTTAGAACTAGAACATAGCCACAAACTTCCTTTCCTAGATATTTTAATTTTTAATAAGTCTCCTGGCCTTGAATTTTCTATTTATAGAAAGCCTACGCATAACGATAGGTATTTGCATTTTTCCTCCAACCACTCTCCCTGCATAAAAAGAAGAGTTGTTATTTCTTTGGTTGACCGAGTAATATGAATATGCTCAGAGCCTCACATAGACTCAGAATTGAATTGTATTAAGGACATTTTATTTTGCAATGGCTACCCTATAAAATTACTTGAGACCATTATAGACAGAAGATGAAAAAAGGCAGAAGGGAGTGCATCAGGTCCACAAGCAACAATAGATACCGTCCCATTGGTGGATGATAAGAAAATTTTCACTGTTCTACCCTACATTCCAAAATTGAGTGAAAAATTGAAATGAATCTTTAAAAAACATAAACTTAGCGTCGCCTTTAAAAATTCAAATATTACACAGAACTTTTTTAACAACGGCAAAGATAAAATCAGGCCCATTCTGGGTAGTGGTGTTTATAGAATTCCCTGTTCTTGTGGCTGTTTTTATGTTGGTAGAACCCAACAGCAATTGGGGGAGAGGTTATCTGAGCACAAGTCCTCAATCGACAAGGCAATGAGGTTACTTCAAAAGCCTGAGGTTTTTTATTCCGCCTTGGCGCAACATGTGTATGAGAGTCCACACCATTTCATTTTGTTTGACGAGGCCTCCATCGTTTTCCCTGTTAAAGGTCTCACGCAAGTTTTCAGGGAGGCAGTTGAAATAAAAAGGCACATTCACCAAAAGGTAGCTCTCAATAGAGACATTGGAGAAATTTTTGGAATGGGACATAAATGGGACATTGGAAGTCCCATTTATGACAAAATTATTCATTCTGATCGTTTTTACATACATCCACAAAGGCATATTGTGAAATCGAATAGAGTCTCCGATAACAATCAAACTGGAAAGCGATCAACCTTTAAAAGTGCTTTACGCAAAATGAAATTCTGAAATGCCATTTAAACTTGTTTTTTATTCAGTTACCCTTTCACCGTTACTAGGAAAGGATCGTCCAATTTTAGTTTGGTGTTTTTATTTTAAGGTTTGGTTTTTATATTTTTATCAGTTTTATTCTGCACTGAGGACGGTCAAGCGGAGGTCTTGACCGAAATATTTGCATAATTTTTCAATTTTTTCACTGGCTGTTAATTGTCCTCGTTTCCTTCCTTTCTTCGCGATTTTTTGTTTTATGATAGAATATTAATATTTATCTTTGAGACCTAAAGACCAGAGAAGTCATATTATTTCTTAATTTCTCTCTATGTTAAATTAGAATTCCCCGTCAGATTATGCAAATCAATTTCCCAGAAATCTGTCCCCTCCGTGGATCAATCTATTGCCCCGTTAGTATTCAGTACGTATGCGTATTACACAACATTGCCAGATAAGAAAAGTACTTTTAAAGTACCAAATAGTACCTGTCTTATCTGGCAATAGGGCATATCCTGTCCCGGACTGGTACCCTCTTTTCTACTGAAATTAACATAAGTTGGGCGCAAAACCCATAAGCCTTTCCAAGGCCAGAAGAAAATTTGCACTTTACTGAAAAATTACAAATGAATGTGCATTGTCAGTTTAATATACATATACTGATATTTAGTCATCAAAATGTTAATATTATTTGATTTATTAAAGTTGTAAAAGCAAAAACATTTATATTTAAAAGGTCAGATAAGAAAAATTCCTGTGTTGACACAACGCCCCAGGGCCCAAAGGTAGGCGTTTTTAGTACTATTGTAACGCTATAGTTTGCGCCACTTGTGCCGTTAAGGTTTTGCGCCACTTGCAATGGGGGGTAAGGTAAATGGGTGACCGCGCCACTCTCTATGAGAGAAACTTAAATATGTAACTAAAGTAGGTTAGAAGTTCTCCAACCATCAATCCAGAAGTGTAACCTCATTTCCTCGAGTTATCATGTTATGTAGAAATCAGATTCCTTAGGGAACGCTACCGATGGAGTACAATTGAACTAGTTATCCACTATGCGGTGCTAGATACAGACATATAAATAAAACAACACAAATAGAAAAGCAAGGGATTTATTGAGACTTACATTTTAGGTATACAACAATGTATGTGCAAGGCTTCACTTCAATTGACGACAAATGTGGCAGAGATAATAGTCATAATCATAATAGCAAGAATAATGACACGAAAAACACTTTTCATCACTATATATTTGCAGTCCTGATTCTACGTCCTATGAACTAATTTCACGATTGGCCCAACTCCTGTGGAGGGGCCCGCCACTTTGTCATTATGTTGGCAAACTCAAATCATTATGCTAATTGAGCGTCCAACAATTTATTTTCAAGATTTTGGTCATTAAACTTTTCACATTCCTATGATAATTTGAAACTTCCTATGGTATTTGAAACTACTTAGTATAAAACATTGTCTTGTGATTTTTTGTCAAGTATTTTCGCAAAATTCAAACTATATTCTTTGATTAGTACCGTCACCCGATCGGTAGCTTTTTCCACATTTCACATCTGTCGGTCTGTAAAACAAAAAGTTTGGAATGCATGCGAAGCATTACAAAGTATTCTGGAATTCATCAAGTATCAAATTCTTTTGCGAATATAATCATGCGTTTTTTGTACTTTGAAGGGATGTTTTGGCTCAGCATAAAATGCTGTTTTTCTTTTGTTGATTAAGAATTTAGACCCACGTTTGAAACGGGATTTAAGCTTAATTAGGGGGGAGTTTAATTTATATCGGAAGTATTTTTGTAAGGAAACCATTTTGTTTTATTCGGAAGTATTTGAAAACAATTTTATATTTTAAATATATTATATATTATTTACGGTACATATTACCCTTCCCATTATTTAATGACGTCCCGTCATTAAGACTTGCTTGCCCTTAGGTTTTAAAGTATTTCGTAATTCATTTACTAGTTGTTCTACATAACTTTAACTAATATTGTATTATTACATATTTTTATTTAAGCTTAATCAGGAGTGCGTAAGAAAAATTTCAGTATTACTTTTCTTATTTTATTATATATCCTTTTCTAAGGTTCCTCCATCGGACTAAGATAGTCACTACACAAAGATTTTTTTTCTACATCTAACAATGATGACTCCTACATTTTCAACAATGTTTGGTAAGGTTGGGATTATTCTACTATCACTACAAGACCCTTTTTTTTGAAAATTTACCTTTTATAAGTTTTTATTTTGCAATAATTATGGGATAATTATGTTTCCTATCTATGCTAAATTAAAAGAATAATACGACTACACTACACATAGCTCTAAGAAATTAGCAATATATATATTTATATATATATATATATATATATATATATATATATATATATATATATATATATATATATATATATATATATATATATATATATATATATATATATATATATATATATATATATATATATATATATATATATATATATATATATATATATATATTCTACTATTAGGTTGGGACTATTCTACTATTACTACAAAACCCTTTTTTTGAAAATTCACCTTTTATAAGTTTTTATTTTGCGCTAATTATGGGATATTTATGTTTCCTATCTATGCTAAATTAAATGAATAATACGACTACACTACACATAGCTCTAAGAAATTAGCAATTTATAATATATATATATATATATATATATATATATATATATATATATATATATATATATATATATATATATATATATATATATATATATATATATATATATATATATATATATATATATATATATATATATATATATATATATATATATATATATATATATATATATATATATATATATATATATATATATATATATATATATATATATATATATATATATATATATATATATATATATATATATATATATATGTTAACATATCGAAATTTTTAAGTCATCAAAATTAATAAAATGTGATGTAATTTCACACATATTCACCACCTTACGTGTCTCCAAGCGTACTCACTCCTTCTGTTTTATATTATGGTCATTCACTATTTTTGTCTTGTGCAAAAATTTTAAAACACTTAAATATAGTTTCTTCACAGAATAGTTCGAGCATGGTTATATTCATCTTGGACGAAGTGCTTTCTTTAATTATCAAATGGTAGATGATACTTTCTGCTACAGGTGTGTGAAATTTTGCTATCAGAGTTCATTCTCACTTGCTGTTTTTAGATAGTTCATAAGGTGCTTTATCGTTAAGGGGTTGAGCACTGGGATCGCGTTGATAATAGATGGGTTGATTTTCTTCTCAGTATATCATTTTTGGGATATTTTAAAGCACACAGAGAATGTATTTCTCGTATAAAATTGTTCTTTCGTGCACTTAGATATTATAGTTCTCTTATAAAATTGTTTGTGCATGGCTTGTACCTATTAGCTTTTGCAGTGATTCCTTGGTTAATCAAAGAGGAATTGCTGTTTGAATTTTGAATGGGTAAACGTCAAACCTTAGGGACTCCTTCAACATATTATCTTTTACTCGTTAGGGGAGTATATTGTCACAGAGGGGTTAGTCACTAGGGTTACTTTTGGCTCCTGTAACTCAGTTGTTGGTTTCCAGGTCCATTTTTCAGAAATTATATCGTAACATTTGCGGGATAAAAGAGATAGGAATTATTACTACCATTTGATAGAGATGATAGGATGGATTCCGAGAAATGATCGAAAGGGATTCGACGTGTGAATCTGCAATATGTAAATAGTATGGGTTCATCAAATATAATAACTATACGGTTATATGGTATATGGGTCTATGAGGATTATCAAGGGTGATATTTATGTACTTATATCTTTTACTGGTTGATGGGGTTCTCAGGATTGATATGTTTATATAGTTCGATAATGCTGAGTTCTGGTATAGTTCTGGATACTGAGATTTATTAGATAGTGTTACCTGATATATAATATGGTTTGTGATCGAGGAAAAACGATCAAAAGGTAACCGTAATTTTTGTTCTAGCTTCGTTGCCTGGACTTTATGGTGAGTACTCTTCAAAGGTTGAGGGATGATGAAAATAGATGCTAATAGGTTGTATCTGTACTGGACTACGTATTGTAATGAATGATTTACGGTAAGTTATTCCTATTCCTGTAATGAAAATAACGATGCAGAATCACACGTTCTTTAAAATCGAGTAGTCATAATACATAATAAGCAATACGAATGGGTACAAATTTATGATGAATTTTACGCTACAAGACAATATTAAACAAATACATTGATATTAATGCGCATAATTTGATTTTTAAACAACATCATTATCATGCCAGTTTCAAATATATAGAATTATTGTTGGGAAATCTAAAACATAGTTCTACATTAGATTTAAAATAACCATTTAAACATAAGTTACGCTACATCATTAAGTTTGAGGTCTCTTTTACAACGTATCTCATGTCTGCATTGTTAACGCACGTCCGCGCTGTTTAAGAAACGCATGTTCCAGCGTCGTAACCACACATTTTTACGTAAATGACACTTACAATGAGGGAACTAGACATAGCAAGGACGAGTGGAGACCTCTAAACCCACTCGTTTTCTAATGTCTTCCCTTTTTTGGCTTAGACGTTTTCGTGGGGTTCCGGGCTTAACTTTTGCATTTCAGCCGTTTCCCTGTATTCTTCCTTTTGGTTTTGCCTTCTTAGTCTCAAGATTCTTCCATAATCAAACGCCAGTAAGGCTCTCATAGTCAAGGAAATCGCGAATACCAAACATGCAGTCAGTAGTATGTTCCACCAAAAATTGGCTGAAAATAATCCGTACCTACTATCCACGTACGTTAATCTCTGGTCTTCATTAGTAATGTCCCTTTATTCTTCTCTATTTTGGACCATATTGAGGTTTTCATTTTCTCACTATGTATATTGGGAATAGTGTACGACAGGTTGATTGCCTTGAAATTGATTATTTTAGGACTTATTATATTTGTGCTCGTGGTAATTAACGGCGTTTGAACTGTTGACTCTTTAGTTACAAGTCGACATCCTTGTTTTATGGTTATCGTACCCACATCTTGCAATAGTAATTCGGTCCTGTGACTTGGATCGATTCTTTCAGTATTATTATAACAAGACAAAGTTCCAGCAGTTTCTTTTGGAACAGAAAATAGCCAAAGATCATTTCTAAGGTGTATGAATATTTCTCGTTTACTACTTCCTATCAAAGCTCCGTACGAACTAGGTATTTCTTCTTGTTGTGTGTCTTTCAAAAATATGTCCAACATACAAGATCCAGATTTGACGTTATAAATAGGTAACGTAAGCTGGCAAACTAGGTTTTTGAATGACAAACATTCTTTTAAGTCTTGTGGATTAGCTAGGGCATATTTTCGTCTGTCTTGATCAACAAGTAAATACTCTGCTTCAGGTGCGATAGTCATAAATCAAGTCTTCTTCTTTATATTAGCAGGGAAGGTAGAAGTTTTGCATAAGTCGTATATGGATTGTTGAATTATCAATGGAATCGTTACTACTGCAAATAATTCTAAATTTATTTCCGTGATGTGGACTTTTAGTTTTGTATAATAAAGAAATGAATTTGATACTTCCGACTCTAAAGGTAAATGTAAACCAAACGTTAGGTGCGTTTTTATTTCATCTAAAATACTTTTTAGGTTAGAAGGATCTACTAGATCGTATGAAAAAGTTCCTCCCGTTAGGGAAAATAATGCGAATTCAAACTTACTAACATCTGTCGCTAGATTTAGTAATGACATGGTAATTATGTCGAGTGATACCATTGCAAGGCTCGCGTCTGTCACCACGCGATCTACTTTGTTCCTTAAATAATTCATTACGTTTACAGTTTTTCAGATTTTCTTAGATATCATTTCGACTTTGTCTCTTTGGTAGTTTGTTATGCTTGCTTGTATTTTTGGACATGTAACGTCACGTTCATAGCATTATTCAATTTTTTACATTTTCCCTCAGGATGTTTAAGTCTTCCTTTGTTGTTAAACCAAAAAGGCAGGAGGCGAGTTCTCTGATGATGAGAATTAGGCTTGTAGACCTGCGATATTTACTTCTTCGAAAGAATACTTCAAAAATTCTCGTGGCACTTTGTTTTAATTTTTGTATTTCCGTATTAAATAGATCAAATAAGACTTGTAATCTTCGCCTGAATAATATTAAGAATGCTTGATGAGTTGATGCTTTCTGGGCGTTTTTCTCACTTAGATCTGGTAATGGTTCGATATCTTCTTTTGTCAGTTCATCGGCCATGGCTAGTCTAGCACAAGTGCGTTTACTGTCTATTGTCCAACATTTTTGAATTACATAATTATCTTCTTCCTCGTTTTTATAATTACTTTTCTTTTCTTCTGGCTTAATCCCTTGTACTTTTATTATTTGTATTTCGGTATGTCTTACCGGGATTCTTGCCCTTGCGTTTATACGGAATATGCCAATCAGTTGGGTATGCGTAAACGTGGGCCCTTTTGACCAAGTCTATTTTTGTAAATGTCGTGGGTTTTAAATAAGTCAATTTGGTCAAATTTCTAGGTGATTCTTTACTAAATGCGATCAATTCTGGCACTGTGTTTGTCGTGGTTTCCGACATTGAAGATTGTATCTCTCTTGCTGGGGTTTCATATTTAGGTGTGGTTGCCATGATGTCTTTTTCTTTTCTTTCTGTAGGACTCATAAACTTATTATCTTGTTGGGTATTTGAGAATTTGTTCCTTGATTTGTCTAATTCCTTTAGGTTAGTATCTTGTCTGTTGTCATTTTCCTTCCTTAATTTGGATGATATCCGTTTCGTGACATTTTTCTCAGTGTGACTTTGCCACAATTCCTTGAGAAAAATCCATAGGCTTGGTAGTTAATTTAGCATTGCGTAATTTCCATCATAAATTTGTCCTTTCTTCGTGGCCAATAATTTAGGGTTTTCCATAGATTTCGTTGCAGTAAAGTCCTTTGATAAGTACTCAATATTATTTGCTGATCTTTTCCTTCTGTTTTCTTTGGTACTGGTTCCTAGTGCCATGTCGATTTCTGCCATTTTCTTTTCAAAGTCATCTATTACGAATATTGTTTGAGTTTTGGGATAACTGGAATGTGGATCTCTTTATTATCTCTACCATGCATCATTTTGATAGTCTGTAATCCTTTATCCGACCTTAGAAATTGAAATATCGATTCTTTGAGTTCATTCGTCTTTTTCTCTAGTCTTGTTACTCGTTGAAACAAGGTTTCGAAGGGTTTGGGGTCCAATTTCATAAAGATTTTCCATGCATTATGGCTGGCTAGCAGTGAATTCTCATGCTTAAATATTACACCATGTTTTACAATATCTTGGGCTGCTGCGTGAACAACGAGGATTATGATGATATTCTTAAGCCTAATCTTTTTGTTTGTTTATTTCTAAAATTAATTTGTTATTAATTTTTCCTATTTTTTGCAAGATTCATTTATTTACTATTTTGTTATTGTTATTATTATTTTTTTTTCAAGGTAGTTTAGGCATTTTGCCTTTTAAACTTCGGCTATTTTATTATGATAGTTTATATCAATTTGATTTTTGAATTGCTTTATGGCATTGCTCGAACACAACTAAATTGTGAACGCCAAACAGAACTTATGTTATGGAATATATCTTGGGATTAGAATGGCTACGGAAGTCTTATCTTTACTCTGGTTGTGATATGCCTTTCGAGATATACCTTGAAGGTTTAGTTAATAATTACTATAAGACCTAATTTTATATTATATTTTTCGAGTAAGCAACACTCAAATAAGTAAGCAAGCAACCTATAAATACGCTGGTAACCTGTTTTCATTGTAAGTCTTTTAATAAGATTATTTTCGTTATTACAACTAGAATTATTGGAATTTGCACAAAGACAAAATGATTCTTATACATGAGAGCATTGAGGTAAATGTATGGTTTAACTTTGCGTAAAGTATACGATTGTTTATTAATATTGATTCACTTGATTCATTATTTATATTATTATTTTTGTTTGAGAAGGAAAATTTCGAAAGCAGGAGTTATGGTGTTTTTAGTGAACTTATATTTTAAGACATTATTTTAATAACTTTATCTGTACACACGATTCTTTCCATATTTGTCTACGTTCAATTTTAATATTGACGTATCTTTCGGTAGTACATTACGTGTTTCTAACAAATCTAACATATTATTAAGGCGATGTACTTCCCATGATGACACATTTGTGCTTAGGAACTTCAATTCGAATAGTATGTTATTTTTATTACTCTTATTTGTGTCTATGTGCAACAAATAGACCAATAGATCATTCAGAAGCTCTAGGTTTTTTAACGTATTCGATATATCTTTCTTACGCATGTTTTCACGAATTACTTTACGACATCGTTCAGCTAAGGAAAGCGGATTATTTATAACTTTTACTACCATAAAAATTTTTTGTGTGTGCGACGAATTACAACCTTTTTGTTTCCTTACAATAATATCAAAAGTATTGATATTATTGAATATTATTGAATATTTTTCCGGTTTTGCTAATATTGAAAGTATTCCCTGGTTTTGATATTTTTGTTTTTCTTTTCTTTTTTTACTCGTGGGCTAAAAATTTTAAAATTATTATTCCTTTATGACGCCTTTCCATTAAAAATCTCTTAATCCTGTTTTTACTAAGGGTAATTCCATCTGTCAGGTTTTTTAACCGATGTACCTTATTGCGTGGTTATTTTTTCCTCAGTTCCTTGCGGTTTTTTCTTTTTCGGTTTTGCTAGGGATATAAGATCAAACTTTTTGTATTGTTTTTTCAAAAATTCTAGCCCTTTTAATTTTGTTTCTTTCGTATGCACGGCCGCCGTTTGAAGTCGGTTTTGACTTTTCTGTTTCCTTAATTACCATATGGTCTGATTCGCCGTCGGACTCTTTGGAACTGGTTTCCGATGATTCCGCATTAGAACTTTTAGAAGTGGCACTTCAGTTTTTTAAGGTATCACCTGCCCTTCATTCGTAAATTTTACTCCTTTGGAAGCAGATAGTTTATTCTCCAAATCGTCGTTTTGAGCTCTCAACTCGGGAGAATTGAAAGACTCTTGAGAACTTTGAGAGGAGTCATAAGTTATTGCCGGGCTCCTCAATTGTTTAAATGCCATGTCTTCAGGGGGATGGGGCATTTTTTGCACTAGTGTTTCCCTCCACGAAGACCGTCCTTTAGGTTTGGCCTTAGATACGGTTATGTCGTGATATTGTTCTTGCTGGACATCCTTGGGGGTTTGATCCCAAGGCAATGTACTTTGCCTCGTCTTATGTGGAAATTTATTAAGTCCATAGCTTCTCGCAGATTTGTTTTAATTGAATCTTTCGGATGAGTTTTCTTCACAATAGTACCCGGAGTTTCTACAGCTCTGTTCAATTACTCCTGTAGCGACAGGGGTCTCTCTATTGGGGCTGGTGGGAAAACCATATCGTCTGGAAATCTTTTGGGGGGACAAGGGGTAAAAATTCTATCAGAAAAAAATTGGGTTTTTGGACATATCGTATAATCTAACTCTCCTGTGCTCTCCGATGATGAACTTTTTGGGCTTTTTGGCGGTTTTAATCTCGCTTGTACTAGGGATTTTCTTGTGGGAATAACTAGATTTTTCATAGCTAGAAATTCTTCAAAGTTTTCCTCATCGCTATCATTTTCGAAATAGTCTTGCATGAAATTGAATGGTTTTAATCCATCTAATCTTGATTTAGGGGGCTCGTTTTCTGGATCTGACGAATTGGTAGATGAAGAACGCGCTACCCATCTTTCCGGAAATTTTGCTTTTTTTAATCTGCTAACATGTGCCTTATAGGTTCTTCCATTATCGGGGTTCACCATTTTAAAAGTGAAATCGCTATCGTACTTTTTGATTATTCTATACGGACCAGAATATTTATTGGAAAGTTTCTTGCCTTCCGGCTTTGCCTCATTTTTTAGGTAGACGCAATCTCCTATCTTAAAATCTTTGTTCCCTTTGACTTTGGACTGGTTTCTTAACTCTTGGTTTATTTTACATTTTTCCCAACTCTTGCCTAATTATCCTGTAAGTTTTCCTCATCCTATTTATGAACTCTTGTTTGTAATCTTCTGTGTTATTATAATACTTTTGGGATTCAACAATATCCTGATACGGTATTCTGAAGTTGCGACCAAATAGCAGAAAAAAGGGTTTTCTTTGGTTGTCTCTGAATAAGCAGTATTGATTATGTTAGTTAAATAAGGTAAGAATTGATCCCAGTCGTTCCTGTTTTCCTTTGCATACATGTTTAATACATTCGAAAATATTTTATTCCTATTTTATATTTTACCATTAGCGTGTGGATGGTAAGGGGACGTCACCAATTTCTCTATCTTAAGAAAACTCATTAATTCTTTTGTTACTTTTGAAACAAAATTGCATCCGTTGTCTCTTATAACCGTGCTTGGAATGCCAAACTTCAAAAATAATTTTGCTAACTCCTTACTCGTAGCGGATGCGCCTTGATTCTTTAATGCTTTAGTGATAGTAAATACAGAAAAGGGATCTATAACTGAAAGAATACAAGTATAGCCCCTATTGGAAACAGGCAAGCTTCCGCTTGTTCCATATAAATCAAATGAGACAATATCGAAGGGGAATTTCGCTACCGGGACTCTTCCCATTGGAGGAGTAGGATAAGCTTGGGTTTTTTTCTTAAGTTACACGCTTCGCATGTACTTACACATTCTTTAAGTTTTGTTAACGCCAACGGCATGTAAAAATATTGTTTTAATTTGTAGAAGGTTTTCATTATTCATAAGTGTCCACCTATATCTGAATGAAAATATTCAAAGGCAGGTATTGATAAGTTTTGGGGTAACACGGTTACTATTGAAGTTTGGTTTCTATTTGCCTCAGCAGTCACAATTCTAAATAATATTTTTTCATCAAGGTCATAGTAAAATTTATCTATTTCTTTTCTAAGAGTTTTGAATTTATCTGGCGGCACCTCATCATTCACAAAATAATTAATAAGTGCTAAACATATTTCATCCTTTCTTTGATTTCTTTTTATATTTTCCAAGGACAGGGGACAATGGTTATCCTTATTTTGCTTAACCGTGTTTTTGACTTTTTTTTCTTACATTTATGTTTACTCTTAGTATTCATAGCGTTAATTTCGTTCTCCTTGGCTTCCGACGGCATATTTTCTGGGGATCTACTTAAGAAATCAAAAGCTGCATTTGTTTGCCTTTTAAATATTCAAATTCGTAGTCTAGGTCTTGGATTTTGATAATCCATCTAGCTAGAATTCCCGTGGGGTATTTGAAAGTGCGCAAGTATTGCAAGCTTTTATGGTATGATCGTAGCATAAATTTTCTACCAATTAAAGAGTGTCTAAATTTGTCCAAATGGTGGATTATAGATAATAATTCTAAGTTTGTGGCGGAATAACTACTTTCGCCTTTTGATGAGGTCCTTCTTTATTTTCATTATCTATTAAATTCAGACTGGCACTATCCGCCAGTAAAATTGGCTGCGCGTGAACAGCATTGGGGTTTACTACTTTTTTCCATAATTCCACTATTTCCTTGATTTCATTCAACCTATATCGTCGCATATCTCCTATTCTTATTTTTGCAGATTCAATCCACTTATTTAAATTTACTTCACTTCTGCAATATCGTTCGGAATAAGAAAGCGAATTTCTAGTTATGCCACGGCCTCTTAGTAGCGAAACATAAGGTTCAAAAGATTGTGACATTATACCGCCCGCAATTTTATTTACTGTTACATTCTCTTTGTAACCTCTGTTACAATTTCTTAAGGTAGAAATTCCTTCCCCTACCTTAGCCGGGTAGACAAGCCTTGCGTTCGCTACATCTAATAACACCTTATTCGATCTTAAAAAATTTGCGCTGATAATGGCTTCATATGGAAAGTTGTTGCATATTATAAAATTTGTCGGAAAATTCTATTATCCCTTCTCACGTCTAGGCAAATTGAACCTTTTGCATCCAATTTATGCCCTGTTACGCTAGTTAAATTGGGATTATTAATATTGTTCCGTCGCCTAATATGCGGAGGTAACATACTAAATACACATGAGTTCATGATGTTAACCGTGGCACCAGAGTCAATTAGAGGCTTAAAGTAAACATTTGCCGCACTAAAATCATTAAAAATAGTTAACTTATTATTACTACCACTAAAGGACGGTACTATTATTGGGTTGGACCTATAAAATATTCGAGGCGCCCTTCTGGGTCCAATTTATTCTTCTGAGGGGACTGACGCGTTTGCCTGTGGATTTATTTCGTACGTCGGTGTCTGCAATAGATTCTGGCATGTGAGATCCCATAGGCATATCTAATTGATTTACATTTGTCTGGCTTCGCCATGTATTATTACGATAGTTTGGATTTCTTGCGTCAATGACGGTTGCTGGCGCTGACTGCAAATGCCGTCGGCTTGAAAAGTTTGCGTTTCCTGTCGGCCGTTAATTATTTTGTCTATTGGGAGGAGGGTTATACAAGTTCTGTTGGTACGCATTGTGAGGTGCTGGTGGGCGGATTTGAGGGTATTGAGGGAAGATTGTGTCCTGCCTCTAACCTTGTGCACCCCTGGCGCTAAAATTTGTTATCCCGAACAAATGGTTGCTATAATTTTGTCTGTTACCAACGGTTTTTCCTGGTGTGCGACTAGAGAAGTAAACATTGTCTGGTGCTGTTATTTCTTTAGTCCTAAGGCGGCAGTCTCTCGCGATATGTCCAGGGCGATTACAATTATAGCATTTTATTATTGTAGGACTATTTCTATAATTGGCTGGTATAGTAGGCTGAAAACGTACTGTTTTCTGCCTAAATGGTTTTTGGGTTTTATTTCTTTGTTGCACTGGCGAATTATCCCTTGAAAAGAAATTTGGGGAAGCCTGATCGCCCTTGAAGGTCAGGCTTGCGTTTGATTGGCCTAGGCCATTTATTTTTGTTTTACTGTGATTTGCCACGATTGTATCAATTTCGATCCTTCGTCCCACCTCCTGAACTCCAAGGTCCAACGTTTGGATGTTTTTGGATATTACCATTCAATATAATTTTGGGGGAGCCCTTGCAAAAAGGCATGTAGTATGATTTTCTCGTACAATTCTCCTGAACCTTTCCCGAATTTTGCTTCTATTGAAATTCGCATATTATGAAGATATTCTCTCACATTCTGTGTGTGGTCAAAGCATACCGTTTCGTGTTTTAATTTATTAGTTGAACTTGTTTCGATAAATCTATCTTTGAATGCCGTTAACAATTTTTCTGTTGTATTTATTGGTAAACTGGCATCATCTCCTACAGTGTTTTCAATTTGCTTTAGGAAGGTTAAAGCCTGTCCTCTTAATCTTAGCAGGAGCATACTCACTTAAGTTTTTAGCTCTGTTTTTGTTAATTCAACAAATTGGGCTAATTGAATATTGAATTCGTCGATATATGTTTGTCCGTCATATTGCGGAACAGACTTTGTTACTTATTTTTCGCAGCCAACTTTTGTGCAATTAATAGTTCACTTAATTCTCTTGAAATTTTGCGTTTGAAATATTAAACAAAATTATGCACTTAAAAGAGATTTATTTTTTCACTTAACCTATTTGGGGAGAACTACTTATCTCCTATGAGATTTTCTAAAAGGATGTCCCTATTATAGCCTAGTGGTTATAGGCCTAAACATTTTTTTTATGTAAGTTTGTATCTATCCACTGATTTAAATTTAAATGAAGAAGTTTGTAGCATAGCTAGTTCCCATGTTTTCCTCCAAGTTTTCCGATCGCGCCACTTGTAACACTTTATTTTGCGCCACTTGTGCCGTCAAGGTTTTGCGCCACTTTCAATGGGGGGTAAAGTAAATGGGTGACTGCTCCATTCTCTATGAGAAAAAATAAATATGTAACTAAAGTAGGTTAGAAGTTCTCCAACCATCAATCCAGAAGTGTAACCTCGTTTCCTCGAGTTATCTCCTTGTCAATTACCTCTAATGTTATATAGAAATCAGATTCCCTAGGGAACGCTACCGATGGAGTACAATTGAACTAGTTATCCACTATGCGGTGCTAGATACAGACATATAAATAAAACAACACAAATAGAAAAGCAAGGGATTTATTGAGACTTACATTTCAGGTATACAACAATGTATATGCAAGGCTTCACTTCAATTGACGACAATAGTTGCAGAGGTAATAGTCATAATCATAATAAATACATTCTTAGACCACACTGGCTATACACGACAAATGAAACTCAGAGAGGAAAGAAGCTAACAGAATTAAATCAAAAAGGGTGAAAAAACGAGGATTTTATCAGCCAGTGGCGAACCATGAAGAAGACAAAATATAAGCAAATATTTCGACAAGGACCTCCGCCAAGTCGTCCTCAGTGCTAAACAAAAAAAAAGAAGACAAAGAAAAAAACAAAAAAAACACGAAAATCTAACCTTTTGAAGTTTACCCTACAAAGACAGAACAGACACTCACGTCACGTGTGCATTACAGACACTCAGCATTACAAAGTATTCTGGAATTCATCAAGTATCAAATTCTTTTGCGAATATAATCATCCGTTTTTTGTACTTTGAAGGGATGTTTTGGCTGAGCATAAAATGCGGTTTTTCTTTTGTTGATTAAAAATTTAGACTCACGTTTGAAACGGGATTTAAGCTTAATTAAGGGGGAGTTTAATTTATATCGGAAGTATTTTTGTAACGAAACCATTTTATTTTATTCGGAAGTATTTGAAAACAATTTTAAATTTTAAATATATCACATATTATTTACGGTACACTGTTCTAGGGGCATACATACAACTACCCCCCTTCCAAGCCCTAAATGTATCAGATAAAAATTTTAAGATAGCCATTTTGTTAAAAATAGTTCAAAGGTCAGATAACAAAAAACTCCGGTGTCGACACAACCCCCCTGGACCGGGGGGTAGGCATTATATGTTACGCCCCTGGAGCATATATGGTTCTTATGGAAGGGATGCTCGTATAAACTTCAGAGAGGACTCATTTGACTGGAAGTTGAAAGTTGTAATTCACTTTTAAGAGTCAAAAATGATTGGAGGGCAGCTAATTTCCCCCAAACTCCATTAATTTTTTTTCCCAGAGGCAATTCATATAGAATGGGTCGTCGTACAAACCTCAAAGGGGGCTCACTCGATTGGAAATTGAGAATTGTAATGCCCTTTTCAAGAGTCAAAGTGATTGGAGGGCAACTACCACCCCCTCCCCCAAACCCTCTTTACCTTAATACATCTGATAAAAATTTGAGGTAGCTATTTAGTTAAAAATAGTTCAAAGATCATGTAGCAAAAAATCCTTTACGTATGGCCATTTCGTTAGAAATAGTTCAAAGGACAGATAAGAAAAACTCCTGTGTCGATACCCCCCCTAGGGCCCAGCGCAGGCGTTGTAAGTATTGCTCTGGGGGTATATTTGGTTCTTATGGAAGGTATGCTCGTATAAACTTTGGAGAGATTTAAACTTCGCATAAACTTCACTTTTTAAGAATAAAAAGAGATTGGAGGGCAATTAGCCCTCTCTCAACATAGGGGTTTTGCATGCACCCGACTTATGTTATTTCTGCTCGTTTTGACTTGGAGTCGGTTATTTATTGTTATTTCTGTTCGTTTTGGGTTTCATTTATATATCGATGCTGATTTGTGGTATTTTCAAGCTTGGTATATTATTTGATTTTATTTTTGCTCATTTTTTGTCTAATAGAGTTCTTTACTTTTCTTTGAAAAACTTATATTGTGGAAAAAGTTTCTAAAAAACTAATTTCTGTTCGTTTTATATTGACATAGTCTTTTCAAGGAAAAAGAAAATAATACTTTAAATCTCCAATCGAATGAGCCCTTTTTGAAACGACAACGCTTTCTATAAACACCTTATATGCCCCCAGGGCATAAATTACAACCCTTACCCTAAGGTCTTGTAGGGTGGTTGTCATCCTCTAAGACCTAATTTCCAGAATTTTCCACTACTTTAAACAAAATGACTATCTCAAAATTTTGATTGGATGTGTTTGGGGAAATGGTGGGCGTGAGAGGGGTGGTAGTTGCTCGCCGATCACTTTCAACTATTAAAAATGGCCCTAGCCCTTTCAATTTCCAATCAAATGAGCCCTTTTGAAGTTTCTACGGCACAACTTGCAATAAAAATCTTATATGCCCCCAGGGCATAGCTTACAACCCTTGTCCTGAGTACCGGGGGGGGGGGAGGATGTCATTCTCAAAGACCTAATTTCCAGAACTTTCCACTACGTTGAATAAAATGGCTATCTGAAAATTTTGATTAGATGTGTTTGGAGGAATGGTGGGCGTGAGAGGGAGGTTAGTTACCCTCCAATCACTTTCGACTATTACAAAGGGAACTAGCCCTCTCAGTTTCTAATTGAATGAGCCCCTTTTGAAGTTTTAAGAAAACTCAATCTATAAAAACCTTATATACCCTAGGGCAGAACTTACGACCTTTGTCCTTGGGGCTCGGGGGGGGGAGGGTTTGTCGTCCTTAAATACATAATTTCCAGAACTTTCAACTATGTTGAGCAAAATGGCTATCTCTAAACTTTGATTGAATGTTTTTGGGGAAATGTTGGGCGTAAGAGGGTTAGTTACTCTCCACTCTCTTTCGACTATTAAAAAGGGCAATTTTAATTTCCAGTCAAATGAGCCCTTTTAGAAATTTCTACAACAACGTAATATATCAACCTTATATGACCCCAGGGCATAACTTACAACCCTTGCACTGAGGGGCTATCATCCTTAAAGACCTAATTTCAAGAACTTTCAACGACGTTGAACAACATGAGTAGGCAGGGTCTTGCTATACAGGGGGAGTACAATAACCTTTGAATCCGACCGGGAGTGACATCAAAGCCACGCGCTTATCAATACCACCGGGAGTGACATCATCCGACTTCTGAGAATTTCAGCAAAGAATTTACGTAATTTCTGTTATGACACAATTTCACCCCTTGAACATTCCATGATAGCATATTATCATAAATTTGCAGACAGGATGATGTGTAATTAATACAGACATGAATTACGTTGAAAAAACACGTCGTAACCTCATACCTGCTTTTATGATATGAAAACGTGACATTTTAGTGCAAGAGTACCTTCGCCACTGTGAATATGGGCGTTCTTATTAGTTTTAGAACATCTCAGTAAATTTTTTCAATAGCACCTTAGAAGCTACAGAGGGACATTGACTAAATTGTTTGCTCAAAAGATGCTTGTGAAAGGTAGAAGCGCTGATCATTCGCTATTATGCCTTTCCAGTCTTCAAAGGCTAGTTCTCAGTAAGTATAAATAGGTTAGCTCAATTTATTTCTATTTCCAAAAATTAATTGGCTATCATTTGGATATGCAAATTTGTGAATTAAGTGCTAAATCATGAAATTGGTTTTCTATTAATCAAATTACCTTTAATTAACGTTCACACTATTATTACAGTTCAATCAAATTATAGCGCTTAAATTTGTTCAGGTCTAATGTTTAGTATCATTTTTCACGCTTGTGGTCTGTTTTTTTTTATCTTGTGAGGATTTCATTATTTAATCGGAAATTATTGAGAATATTTAATCCTACTATTGCTATTTTCTGTCTCTTTTTTTTGAAGCTTAAGATACTTCATCAATTGAAGTTGAAACGACCAGAAAATCTTCTATTTCTACTCTGTCATCACAGAATCAACAGCTACCTGCGGATGCTGCATCCAGAATAACCAATTTAATATCTGAATCGGACTCCCAAAATCTGGACAACAGTGACGAAGGTATGTTTGAAACTAGTGGTGTTATGAACTTAGTTTGAAATAGGAAATATTTTGTCAAACATAAAAGTTTTTGTAAATTTTACAAACATAACATCAACAATATATCAAAAAAAATAAACAACATATCATAATTCAAATTCAAGCATTTTATTAACCTCCGAAACTGGAGAGTGTAAATAAATATAAAATGAACAACCTGACCATATAAATATTAAACAACAAATTCATATAAATACATTTTATTGATAACATCGTAAATTTTAATATAAACAAGCAGTAAATCTAAAAAAATTGAATTATTGGGAATTATAAAAATAATACCAACTAGCTAAAGAAAAAAATATTCTAGTTTCAATAATAAAAAAATTCCAAGACTCGGGCTAAAGGACTTTGATGGCCCTGACAACTTAGATTTTTGTTGCTTCTTGTTCATTATCACAATGGGATCGTTCATATCATATTGTTTTATAACTGATGACGTAGAATGAAATTTTCAAAGTCGACATAAAAATCCCAAAATAAGGGAAAACGTTGTTTTAATATCTGAACAATAGAAAAAGTAAAATATGGTAATCTTACTAAATATAGATGATCTTGAGGTAGAGCTACAGAAATAAAAACATGAGTTAAAGACTTTCTAGTCAAAACATCCTGGAGAGAAATTACCCTAACAAAACTTGCAGAGATGCTAGAAAGGACGAATCTTATTATATTTGTTGGACAAAGGGATAGCAAAGGACCATAAGGAATATCTAAATAAAGAAAAGAGAACTACATAACTTTTTCTTAAGTTTGACATCACATTTTTCATGTTTTTATAGCATTTAAATAGTATTAACAAAAGTATTTTGCAGGCTAAGTTTACATTTCTAATGATACAGTAGCGCATCACAATAAATCAAATGTTAAGCACAAAAAAAATTGTGACAATTTTTCATGTTTTTATAGCGTTTAAATAGTATTACCAAAAGTATTTGGCAGGCTAAGTTTACATTTCTAATGATACGGTAGCACATCAAAATAAATCAAATGTTAAGCACCAAAAAAATTGTGACAATTTTTTCCGCGTGAGGCTCTTATCATTTTTCACTATGACAGATTCAAAGTAAATTTCAAAAATGTACTTGGATGAATGGCTAAAACTGACTCAACTATGAAATGAAATCATGACTGTCGACATTAACAAACAAAACTTGCAGAGAGAACAAACTTTAATAGCCTACGGGCTACAATCTAAACAACCAATGCATAAATATAATTCTCCTGTTTTTAAGAAGGAGGAGAGGTAGGAGGAGATGCAAATTTTAAGGACAGACTTTTCATTTAAATCTGACATCATTTTTGATTGGCGTCGGGATCTTTTATTTTAGAATTCACAAAAGAACGTTTAAAAATGAAATAAACGCCTTCTATAAAAACCTTATATGCCCCCAGGGCATAACTTAAAATCCTCGCCCTGAAGGTTGTGGGGGATTGTCCTCCTCAAAAACATATTTTCTATTTGGAAATCAGCTACGTTGAAAAAAATGGCTAACTCAAAATTTTGATTAGATGTGTTAGGGGAAATGATGGGCGTCGGGAGGGGGTAGCGGCCTTCCAATCCCTTTCGACTATTAAAAAGGGCACTAGAACTCTGATTTCCAATCGAATGATCACCCTTTGAAGTTTCTTCGACGACTCCCTCCATATGAAATGCCTCTCGGAAAACTTTCGACTATTAAAAAGGGCACTAGAACTCTGATTTCCAATCAAATGAGCCCCCTCTGAAGTTTCTGCGACGACCCCTTTCATTTGAAGAGCCTATCGAAAAAAAAAAATAATAAAAAATTGGAGCCGTATGGCCTTTACTATAGGCAACGCTATAGCGTTGCCTCTCATAAACCGGAAAGATATACAATATTATATTCTTTTTCCATGACAAATATTATAGCAATATAAAACGAACAGAAATTAATTTTGAAAAGTTTTCCTACCAAATGAGTTTTTCAGAGAAAAGGAGAGCTCCATTAAACCAGACATGAAGTAAAGTAATCTTCCAAGTGTAAAACTGCCACAAATCACCATCAATAAATAAGAGAAACTAAAAACGAATAGAAATTACAATAAATATCCGAGTCAAATTCAAAAGAAGCAGAAATTAACAAGAGTAGGACTGAAAACCCCCATCCCTTCTAAAGAAAAATATGAATGTGGATTAGTAGTTTAATTAGTCTTAATAAATTTGATTTTTTAAATCTAAAAATGAGAAAACATTTAAAGTTTTTTTTAACTGTAAAATGCAAATTACGTTTTGGTCTTGAAAAGCCATGGTGGTTCTCAACCCTACTCATGCGCTCCTACTCATTCTAGTTTAATGGAGCTCTTTACTTTTCTTTGAAAAACTTATTATGTGGAAATTTTTTTTAGTTACAAAAAAAGAGGAGACACCTCGCAATGATTGCTCGAAGAACACGTAAGTTAGATACTTAACTTACATTTGTAATGGTTTCCCGTCTGGTAACTCGTCTAAAAGAAAGTTTCATTCATTTACCTGCCAAACGAAATGCATAGAAATAAAAAAAAATCTCACCGCAAACTTTTTATAAGGACCAGAAAAATTAAATGTTTGCTCCATCCCACCCATCACAAAATTCGAAGTCTCCTCAGACCCCCCCCCTCTTTCGCTGGTTGTTTGCACAGCTAAAAATTAGTAAATTACCAGGAGTTACAAACAATTACCTATGATCTTACGAACACTTACGGCAGTTTGCCTTAAGATTATCAACAAACTGCCCTTCCAGTCAGTAACCAAATCGCCAAACTCTGATTTTTATCTCACTTCCAACAATAGTACACACCGACAAGGGTGGCCTGAAGGTACCCCTTTGTGTTTTTGAATCCTCCGCCCAATTTGAAAAAACATTGCTAAGGACTTCTTTGTATCTACTATGTTAAAAATTACTTATCCAGACTTGCACTTGTTCTGAGCCTCACCCCGAGGGAAGAATTAGGGTGGACAGTTACTTCAACACAAAAAGAAAGAAAAGAAGAAGAAGAGACATCAAATTACTGAGAAGTTAATCTCAATTTATTACACTACTTAAATAACTAGGAACAAGTACAAACAAACATAAATTAGATTATAAGAAAAGAACAAATTAAATATACATACATATTTTAAAAGCTATAGGATGCATGGAGCATTAAAACTTTCAAAAAATTCATAGTTTTTTTTTAGCCTGGATAAAGTACTTCCTCCAATCAATTTCGACCTCTGGATGGCAGCATAATTAATGCTGACCTCCATTAATACCCTAATTTTTTCAGAAAGAAGAGCACAAATATGGGTCCGTCCAATCCTCGGTCAGAAGCAAAGAGAGGTGAGGGACCAGGTTAGAATGGCTAACAATGTTACAGACCAAATGATATTGCTTTCCAAATTTTTTAGTGTAAATATTACATTAACTGTTCATTAAAAGAGAATAAGCATATGCAAATAAAGTGACATGCTGTTAGAGAAGGGCTACTCAAATACCAATTTATCATTCAATTATAAATACTTCACAACGAAATTAATGAGTGCAAGCATAGTGCTTTCTTTCACCCTGCTGCCAAAATCCAGCCAGAATGGCAATAACTCATTTCCAAACTTGTTTCTCCCAGCACTTTGGTATTTTTGCACTATGTCAACTATAAGCCGCCGTAAAATATGCCAGTAAAATAATTAAAATATATAAAATAGTGCCAATTTTAGGGCGGTCAGTAAAATTACAGTAAAATACACAATTTTACTGTGATCAATTTTGTCAATTACAACATTAGAACAAACCAATATTTCTCATTTCTTTACTTCTGCATTAGTTTCCCCAGGGATATATAATCAGTCAAAATGACAAAATCACATCAAAATCTCCTAATGAGCTGATATTCCTCCTTGTCCCTTGCGTAGAAATCTTGGTGACAATCATAGTTTTAAGGATTTACTTCTCTGAGGATAAACCAAAAACTACATACAGCTTGGTTCACAGTTTCATTCCCAATGATAAGCAAAGAAACTTTAAAAAAAGATGGGAAAACATTATAGAAGAATAAATTGGAGTTTACTGGGGTGTTTGCTCAAACATGGATACACATAGTGACTAATGTGGGGGCGGGGGGAGAAAGTCATAGCCAAAGGGAACAAACAAATCAAAAAGCAAAAAAAAATCACTGAAAAAATGCACAAAAAGTTCCACAAATCAATTAATGAACTGAAAAAATATATATAAATGAGTAGCAAAAAACAAAGGAACAGTTTACAATAGGGTGCGGCAAGACCAAAGAAGTTGTTATTGTACACTATGAACATATAGAATATAGCATATAAAATATAGCATATAACATATAGAATATAGAACATATAGAATATACATATAGCAGGCTTTTTCTGACAATGTGTTGCTTTATGATTATTAAGATTTCATTTAGAAGAATATTCTCTTTTGCATACGTCACAGTTAAACGTTTTCTCCCCCGTGTGCACGTTTTGGTGTTTAATCAAATGAATTGACAGAGAAAAAGTTTTCTCAAATATATCACATTTAAAGGGTTTTTAACCCGTGTGTACTCTTTGGTGCTTAATCAAACTGCTTGAGCGAGAAAAAGTTTTCTCACATATATCACACTTAAAAGGTTTTTCACCAGTATGTACTCTTTGGTGCCTAATCAAACTGCATGACCGAGAAAAAGTTTTACCACATATATCACACTTAAACGGTTTCTCACCAGTATGTACTCTATGGTGCTTAATCAAATTGCCTGATTTAGAAAATGTTTTGTCACATACTTCACATTTAAAGGGTTTTTCACCCGTGTGTACTCTTTGGTGGAGAACAAAATTGCTTGACTGAGAAAAAGTTTTCTCACAGACATTACACTTAAACAGTTTCTCACCAGTGTGTACTCTTTGGTGCTTAATCAAATGGCATGAGTGTGAAAATGTTTTCTCGCATATACCATACTTAAACGGTTTATCCCCAGTGTGTACTTTTTGGTGTTTAATCAAATTGCTTGAGTGAGAAAATGTTTTCTCACAGACATCACACTTAAACGGTTACTCCCCAGTGTGCACTTTTTGGAGCTTGATCAATCTGCTTGACAGAGAAAAGCTTTCTCAAACACATCATAGTTAAACGGTTTTTCATCAGTATGCACTCTTTGGTGCTGAAACAACTGGCTTGACTGAGAAAAAGTTTTCTCACAGACATCACATTTAAAGGGTTTTTCACCCGTGTGTACTCTTTGGTGCTGAATCAAACTGATTGACTGAGAAAAAGTTTTCTCACAGACACTAAATTTAAAGGGTTTTTCACTTGTGTGTAATGTTTGGTGGTTAGTCAAATTGCTTGACTGAGAAAAAGTTTTCTAGCACACATCACATTTAAAGGGTTTTTCACCCGTGTGTACTCTTTGGTGGTGAATCAAATTGCTTGAACTACAAAAGTTTTTGTCACATACATCACACTTAAATGGTTTCTCCCCAGTGTGGACTCTTTGGTGCTTAATCAAACTGTTTAACTGAGAAAAACATTTTTTGCATACTTCACACTTAATTGGTTTCTCACCAGTATGCAATCTTTGATGTATATCCAAGTTTCGTGATCTAAAAAAGCATTTTTTGCATAAATCACTTTTATAGGGCATTTTTAATCTAAGTTTTTTGTTATATATCTCATAATCTTCTTTTTTTTTGCTTTGCAAGCCATTCTCAAAAAATGTGTTCTTAATGTTAAATCTTTTTGTCTCAGGTTTAGGTTAGTTGGAAATTTCTTTGTGTATTGTTACATCCCTGGATGTAGGATCTTCAACTCGAGTAATTAAAAAAATATGGAAGAAACAAACGGATAGAACCACAAAATAATTTTTACTGTACTAAAAACAATCCTCATTTCAGGCTAAGTGTCTCTATTTCTCATAACATCCAAAACAAGAAAAACGTTACCGCCATAACTAAGATTATTCAAAAAAAAAAACCCAAAAGAATATGAATTGAAAGTTTATTATATATACTCATATTATTTCCTTGAAGTCCTAATAATTTTGAAGTAATTGAAGAAAAAGAGAAAATGTTTAAAATATATTTGGTTTTCAATAAAGTGCAAATTACGATTTGACAATGCATAGAGAGGGTCAGTCCAACTCTTCTTAGGTTCTAATCATTTTGAGTTTGACTCAGTTATGGATTCTAAGTTCTGTTCAGTTTGGGTTTCAATTACTTATTGATGGTAATTTAAAGTAGTATAAAGTTTCAAATTTATTCGACTTTATTTCTTCCCATCTTTGGATTATTGAGTCCTAACTTTTATTTAAAAAACTTCATATTTCGTTCTTTTATTTTTTAGTTATTTATTTATTTTATAGTTATTTTATTAAATTATAGTTATTTTATATAATAGTTATTTTATAGTTATTTTATTTAGTTATTTTTTTTCGTTATTTTATTTTAGTTCCCATCTTGATTCATGTTCATCAAATTTTAGCGTTTTGAATTTATATAAAATAAATTTTATAATTTACGGCAGAAAGTCGAACGTTTGCCCTCGCATTGTTCGATTTACTTCTACAAAATATCTATAAGGCTGTCTTTTAAAACCCACGCTTTACGAAGAATTCATTTTGCTGTGATTCGGTCTAATATTAATTATTGTTTTCTCCTATACATATCTACATTTAAAAGACATATTAAACCAATAAAGATTTAAAAAAATATATAGACCTAAGAATCATGACATTTTTTATTCCATCACCTATTATATATTTGCACTTCCAAATAAGTCTTCTACAGTATCTTTATATACTTAACTTGATATACTTCGAGTTTCTCAAAAACTTACTTTTGGAGCAGTTCTTTTCAAATTTCATTATGACATTAAGAAATTTCCGCCATATTACCTCAATTAAAGTTTTTTCTCCCAATCAAATGATTTACGTAATCATAACACTCGTAAAAAGAAGAGTCTTTGTGTCTATAGCTTGGTGCTGGGATGCTCACAAGGATCTTATTGACTAATTTATTTCTAACTTATTAAGAAAAAGGAATCTTAAATTTCATTTATTTAAAAATTATCTGTAATTTGGTGTTTATTCAATAAGATGAAAGTATTTGTACCGTTTTTTTCTCTGGTTGAATGTGGGTTACTTGGCTATCTTCAAGTATTAGTTCATATTTAATAATACTGTAATTTTTGAAATTTATTTATGAATCCTGGGCTTACTGCTGCGTTCATATTACTGTTGTGTTATTGTATATTTGCCGTCTTCTTTATCTTTGAACTATAGCGTTATTTGTTACTTTATCTTTTTTTAGGCCTAGTTTTTTTTTTAGCTTGTCTCCTAATAGACATATGTCTAATACATACATGTATATGCGAATAACAAAATGATTCAAGTTTGAACTTTAACTTGAACTAACCCTGAAAGTCTCAATTCAATATATTCAGCCGTTCTTGAAATATTGGTAAGACGTCTCATTGATAACAAATATGAACATAGTACCTTTTGATTTAATTCTGAAGAAAAATAAACTTTCCCTGAGAGTTTCTATTTCATATCCTAGTCTTGAAAAATCCACCGTTCATATCTTGACAACCTGTGTTTGCTTGAATTGTTTTCATTTAGTTCAGTAATAGATGTAATGGTTGTAGAGATACTTGCAAGTTATTGTAATATTGGTAGCCCAGAAAGTTTCAGCTTAA
This sequence comes from Artemia sp. Qi Xiang Cuo, assembly GCF_049724085.1. Classification (NCBI taxonomy): domain Eukaryota; kingdom Metazoa; phylum Arthropoda; class Branchiopoda; order Anostraca; family Artemiidae; genus Artemia; species Artemia sp. Qi Xiang Cuo. The sequence goes on from NC_142808.1 coordinate 52,957,859, forward strand.
TACCCTAAGACGATGCTGGTATATAGGTAAAACATCCATTTAATAGCCCATGAGTGGCTTTTGATTCTGTTAAAAATGTTCTCACCATTCCCCGAAAATTTCACTAATATCATTAGCATTAGCAATAATAGTAGTCATAGGAGAAAACGTAACGGTAGGACTATTGGAAGTATAATTAGTCTTGTCTTGTTCAATATTCCTTCCTCATACCCTGATAGTTTCAACTTAATATTTTAATCTGTTTCTGAGATGTTGCTAATAAACCCTTTTGAAAGCCTGCATGAGCCTAGTGTATTTTGATTTAACATAGCGTCCCAAACAGCAGTCCGTGAAACTTCAAGGGACTACAACTACTAGATGTAGTTGTAGCAGTAGCAGCTATAATAGTAATCGTAGCGTTACCAGCTGTAATAGTAGTAGTAGAGTGTGCACATAAGGTCTTTTGGTTAGTTCAAGATCCCCTTTAACATGATATGTAAGGTTAAACTTAATTCCCTAAACTATTCCTGGGATATTACAGATATACCCTTTTGACAAACTCCACACAGAGTGTGTTTTGATATAGGTTATGATCACCCACAGGATTTCACGAAAGTTTTATCTTCATAAGATTAGCCTTAGAAGTAGTAGTTCCAATAAACGAAACGGCTGTAGCAATGGTAGCAGTGAGTATAGTGCGTTTTTTAAATTCAACATCCCTTCCAGCACACACTGAAAGTTTCGGCATAACACTAAAAACTGTTACTAAGGCATTGCTCATATATCGTTTTCACGGTGTGAATGCTATGAATATTTTTCATTTCTTTCAATCGTACGTAAAAATTTTCTTGAAAGTCTCATCTAATTACCCATAGACTTAGTAATGGTGGCAGTCATAAGAATAGGAATAGTAGTAATCTTGGTGACATGAAAATAGCGCTATTTGTTGTTGAACATCCATCTAAGCACGCACGTCTATAGTTTTAACTTAATGCTCTAAGCCGCTCAGAAGATATTACTTATAAGCCCGTTTGAAAACCTGCATGCATATTGTCTCATCTTAATACAATTAGCATCACAAGTAGCAGTAATCAAGCAGTAACAGTAGAATGCTCGTAACGCCTTTCGATTAGTTCCAAATCCGCCTCAACATACCCTGGAAGTTTCAACTTAATGATCTAAGACGTTCCTGAGATTTTCCAGATACATCCTTTTGACAATCTACCTACTCATAATGTCTTTTGATTTGGTTCAACTTCCCCAAAATATTCCCTGAAAAATTCAACTTAATACCCTTAGCTTCAGCAGTATCAATAGTAGCACTGCCAGTAGCAGTATACACACAGCATCTTTTGTTTTTTTTTAACATCCCCCTCAATACACATTGAAAGTTGAAATTTTCTATTTAAAACCGTTTCTGGGGTATTGTTGATACGTTCTTTTAACAATCTTTGCACATAGTGTTTTATTTTAAGTTCAGTATCTTTAAACATTCCCTGAAATTTTCACTTTAATACCCTAGCTTTAATAGTAGTTGCTGTAGTGGTAACACGGAAATTTTGACATTTAGTTAGTTTAAAATCCCCCACAACAAGTCAAACTTAATACTCCAAGCCATTCCTAAGACATTACTGATAAGCCCATTCGACAACCTATATGCACATAATGTTTTGATTTAGTTCAGCTTTCCCCACAATGATCCTTGAAATTTTCGCCATAGTAGCGACAGTAGTGACGATAGTATCAGTTGCAGTATATACACATTGCCTTTTGGTCCGTCGAACATCCCCCTCATTATACTCTTCAAGTTTCGAATCAATATTCTTAGCCACTCCGAAGATATTCCTGGCAACCTCTATTCTTTTGACAACCACTGTGCATAAAGTGTATTTTAAGATTTATTTCAGTAATTTATTTTGAACTTAAAAACCATAAAGTACATCAATCAGCAGCCAGAACACGTATCCTTTAGAGTTCGTTAATCACCGCCTATTTTTGAGTTACTTTTTCATCTCGATCCATCTTTACCAAAGGTTTAGTAAAATATATGTAAATGAGGTAAAAGAAACTTTCTCACTGCTGCAATTCAACATTTCATTCATTGTGTCTTTTTTTTTCTTTTATTGTTACATTAAATTTTATATGATAAAAATAATTCTTTAAAAAAAAAAAAATCTGATATGTAAATTAATTTTAAAAAAATATTTAGCCCAATTACTGAGTGTTAGGTTCAAATTTATATCGTTCTGAATAGCTGGATAAAGAACCGAAAAGAACAACTTCCCATTCCGGAAACATACAAAAGTCTGGAGCATCAAAGACCTCCTCACTGTTATTTGGCAAGGTATCGTCAAGTGCTGAAACAAAATTTAAATTAAAGTGACGCAAAACACACTCAAAAGTAAAACCTACTGTAGAAACCCAACTACATTTCTCACCAGAATCGATTAGCTCCTAAAAATCAAAAATAACCCATAATGGGCTTAAAGAATATATTAGTTAGGCTATTTCCTATGTTTGGCAATCTTTAAGATAGACGATTCTAATATATTATCACCTTTGTTTGCTACTCTTTCCTCAGGGAAATGGAGGGCTTCAAAGGGAATACATATAACGTTGTAGATCCCAATGACTTGTAATGTACAGTTTCATAGTTTATGACATATTTGTCATAATCCTCGCAGAGGATTTTGCGCAGCATTTTGTTGACGTTGAAGATTGTAAAGGTGTTGTTGCTCTAACGTAATATTTCTTTCTTATTCGCGTTCATTCATGACTTGTTCGGATTTTCGTTGTCGGTTGTCTTCTAACACTACAATTCTTTGTTCTACACATCATTTTTGAAACGTTTTTGATACTCGCTTTCTCACTGTTGCTTGTAATTCATACTGCAGCTTATCTTCCGATCATACATTTCTTTGTGCTCTATGTGGAGTATTTTTTAACCAAATATTCCTCTTTTCTTCACTTCATTAATTCTTTCTGTGCTCGTTGTCGCACGTCTTATAACCACAAAGTTCTTTGTTCTTCACTTTTGTTTTTGACTTGTTTTAATTTCTGTTGCCGCCTATCTTCTAACCCGATAATTTTTTGTTTTTTACTTTTGTTTTGACTCATTGTGATTCTCTATGACACAAGTATTCTAACTGCATATTTCTTTGTTTTTCATTTTCGTTTATCATTACTAGAAACCAAAAAAAAAAAAAAAAAAAATCAATATCCTTTATATTAGTTTCTCAGAATGGTTTTGTCACAAATGATGGTCAAGGTTGTTCATTTGTCTTCTAGGCATTATAAAACTGCTGATAAGACCTTTTGTAAATAAAATATTAGGAAAAACTAACTGTGTTTCAAATAAACATCCCTAAAAGTTTATCACTGTGTGATAACCGAAATTGTTTTCACACAGTGGATTATTCCAGGTGACAAATCCCACGCGGAATTACTTTACCGGAAAATCATCTTCCACAGGCAAATCCCCCACAGAATTTAAACCCACTGAAAACTTCCTCCAGACAATTCCACCAAACAGACAAGTCCACGTGTAAAATTGAGCCACCAATGAGAAATTAAGACAAATAAAACGAACTTTGTATGGGGATTCTGGAAAATTTCCACTTTGTAAGACTTCCCCTTGAAAGCTAACCCTCAGACACATCCCTCTCAGTGGAAGATTATCCCCGTAGAAAATACCCCCGCCCACGAGTAGTGACCATATAAAAATAAAAAACTTCCCAATCAAAAATACCACAATGTAAACGGTGAGCAAATAACATAATTTCCCATTCCATATTCCACATTCCCAAAGACATAGTTATTGGACCTTTCAACTATGCCAAACAAAATGGCAGTCTGAAAATTTTGATCGGCCGACTTTGGAGAAAAGGGTGCTTGAGAGGGAACTAGTTCCTCTCCGATTTTTTTGGTAAATTCAAAAGCACAATAGAACTATTAATTTCCTTTTACATAACCCATCTCCCAATGTTTTCGGGCTATTGTTTCGGCACGATAACCTTCTGGGGAGAAAAAAAAAAAAAAACGATCCTGCGTCATTATTTTCCAGGCAAAAAAAAAAAATTCCAGATTTTTGGAGATGGGACCTTGAAACCTCTACATTGAGGTTCACTGATATGACTAAATTGAAGGTAGGATTTTCAATAAGATTTCATGACTTTTAGGGGATGTTTCCCATCTTTTTAAAAAATAAGGCAAACTATCTCAGGCTTGTAGCTTTTAATGGGTAGCATTAAACTTAACACTCTCCTTGAAATTCTTGCCCGACCCCCAGTCCTGTAGTGTGGAGGCAGCAAAATATGATGCAGCAGGTACAAGATATTTTCTGGCAAGGGGTAGTGCAGAACGAAATATCATAGCAAACCATCTACCAAGACCATAGCAAGACAATGTAGTATGTCCCTTTCAACAATCCAATACATCACCAATTTGATGTGGGCTCGGGGCATCAACATAGCAATCGATATCGGGACGGACAAATGGATCTCTTATATTTTTTATTGTACGTACTGGTACAGTTGTTGACTTTGACTTGAAAATAACATGTTATTACTGCTAAATCTTACGTTATTGCTAGTAAATCACCCAATCCATTTGTTAGTGTTAAGTGGCAGAGTTAGAGATGTGAAGTGTTTACAGGAAGATATTGAAGATGCTTCATGTTGTTGTGCTGAACTAGCTCACGGGTTGTTTTTCGTTCAAGCACACGTACGAGGAGAGCATTTGAATTAGCAACTTACGATGTTTCCAGAAAAGATACATAAAGAAATATAGAAGTGTCCGAGGCAAAACCGGATGAACAATATGAAAAAACAACTTGATCCATCCCGTAAACAGTGCCAACGTTTATCCCATTGATCTTATTCTGTCTCTCAGATTATCTTTGAGAATAACTATTTCAGTGTCAATAGGTGAGGCAATGTAAATCCTATTTTTTTCGAATGCATAATTAAAATAGAATGTACCACTTCAACGGTGTGAGAATTTTCTATTGATTGCATAGCAAGGATCCGCTATATCGTAGTATACAATATATTTCAATTTGGCATAGTGATATTCGCTAGATTTAAGTGCTGCAACCCATTCGTATTCAGCAAAGTGTGACCAATCGAATGCTATAACCTTTTTATCATAGAAACGACCCTTTCTCAGGTTGTCATAGGTATTTTTCAGAATACAATCGACAAAAGCCACTTCATACGCACCATCAAATTAGATGGCAGGGGAGTTTCGTCCAAAAATCACTTGTCTTATTCAACTCGTTGTAGAGAGTATCAAAAACGGTGGTCATAAAAGTTACATAGAAATCATTGGGCCATTATCAATATCTTCAACACTGATCCAAAAATCAAAATCAGAGGTGTATCCTAGCCACCGAACAAGTAACTGTTTCCTACCCCTGTGAGTACGACTCTTTAACATATTTTCAATTTGATAGATTTTACTATTATTTCGAATCTGTTGTTTTTCATAGTCATAAAATCCACCGAGACTATCTTTATATTTGGTGTCATGCAATTTATAAGTTATGGTTGTTGTGTCTATGATTTTCGACACTATAAAAAATTCTGTGGACCAAAAGCAATTCCCCTTTTCAAAAACATTAGTTGTTCTATTAATTCTAGCAGTATCACCAACATTGAATGTTTTCTTCGTGACGACCGTTTCATTGGAATATTGTTTAAGAAAAGTGTCAATTGAATCATGATCAAAATGATGAACTTTGGTTGAGGTTGAATTGGACAATGATCGATGAGGTCGTTGATTATTAATCAACATTATTTTATCTAAATTATGAATAAAAGCAGATGTATTTTCAATCTACAATATCTAGAAATTAAAAGTCGAATAAGTATTAGTAATCGTTTAGCCAATGTAGCCTTTATAGGGCATCAACTGTAATACAGCAGTGTGCTATGTGTTGATAGTACTTTTCTAACATTTGAGTCAACAAATTCACTTCCACGATCTGTTTGAATTTTTTTATATCAATACTGATCAAAAATACTTTAAATGACATTATCAACTTCAATAGCTCTTTTCGAGCGTAATGGAACCGCATATACTAAGTGACTAAAACACTGAGTACAAGTAGAATATAAGTGCACGATGTTTTTTAACGTCTTTGAATCTCATCCAGAGTTATGAGATCTGCTTGCATCATAGACAGGGAGGAAAAGGCTTTAGTTTTTTAATAATAATTAGCAGAAGCATAAAATTTCAATATAGTGTATAGCTCGATTCATAATGCAGATAGTCTTGTAAAATTTTAGTGTGAACACCAGTGACTTAGGAAAGTGGTTTGGGAACTTAAACTCACCACTTCACCAATATTGTCATAAGCACGCTTCACAACTTCAACCATTTTGAACGTAAACGTGTAGTTTAACATCCGCTACCCTTTTGTATTCTAGTGGCTGGCGGTGGTTGTGGTGACGTTGACTTGATAAATTTTTACTTTTGTCTAGTTGTCAGTTGAGTGCTGCTGCTCCTTACTTTCAAGTTTTCACTAGGTGTGCTAATGTTTTCCAAAATTGATTTAAAATCTTCTTCTTCTTCTTCATATTTTAATGGTGTTAGTGCATGTTCATTTAAATTTTTTAGAATTCACCTATTGATAATTAGATTTTTAAAGCGGTTTCATGTATTTAAAGAGTTGTATATATGGGTTTCAAATGATAATAGTTTACGAATTTTGATCACATAATGTGTAAAATCAAGAAGATTATAGAGGTTGGCTTAATTTATAATCTGGTTTCCACTACCATCAACTTGAATATGATCTTGACAGCTCTCTAAGATATGGATTATTACCTTTGTACCTTGATCAAGAATTTGGTTGGGCCTAATATTTCAAATTTTCGGCAAAAATTATTAAAAATATCCTGGCTTTAATTTTGCTCCAGCAGCAGCAGCAGAATCCTATGGAGATGATTCTTTTTTTTGATCAAAACTAGTGGCCTTCGCAGGATAAAACTTATGATTGTCCACTCGACGAAATTTAACTTCAACTATAATCTGTTTTTATCATCTTCAATATTGTCATTGTCATTTAATTTACCCAGATTGCTCTAAAAGTGTTCCATAGATGACAGAGTGACTTCTACTGGAGTCAATTTATAAGGTTCTGCCATTCTCTCTAGAGAAAACTGTTTACAAGTCCTGCAATTATTGGCAGCAAAAGTGTAAAAAAGCTACCGCCTGCCCGAAGAAGTCGTTACCTTTTAAAATTCTTTCCTTTCTTCTTAGAGGCCAATGTACGTACAATGGAACGATGTTGCTTTGCCTGTTGCTTAACTACTTCTGGCAGTTGAACATTGCCCTCGGTCAAATTTAAACGAAGTTCAGATATTAGATTAATGAAATCATTGTCAATACCATGCTTCCTAAGCATAAATTTTGTAAGTGGGGGTTTTGAAGTGCTTATAACTGAAACCAGATATCTATTTTCATTTAGTTTTTTCAGTGTCATGATAGCGACTAATAGGTCTTTTTAGTGTTCACGGGGAGATATACTGTAATTTCATTATCAAAAATATATGTGACTACATGCAAATCCTCAGGTGTATTTTGATTAAGATCTAATAGGATGTAGCCGTAGGGTTTATTAGTTGCCTGATTGTACGCTGAGAGCAGAAATTTGGGGGCGCCTGGATAGATTTTTTTATTGAGTTATGAGCTAGATAGAATCACTAACAACACTGTAGTTGATACAGTAGGTGAAGTTCAATGCAAGTGTTCGCACACATTTGCTCTGACGAAAGAAATTGTTTAGAAACAGAGTAACGGACATGTCTTCATAATGGCAGTGAATGGTGAGCAGTTGTAGAAATTCCTGTGACAATTTTTCAATAGATTCAGCCAGATTGTCAATAATAAACCAAGAGTTAGGTTCAGTAATAGTGAATACATTAAGTCCCTGTATGAATTGTATCTGCACCAATCCGTCGTGGCAATTGCTTTTATTTCATCGTACGACTCCTGCCAAATACTGTAATAATAGTATATTTTTTTCGGATGTTCCACAACCATTTTATTGTAATTTTTAATTATTTTAGTTAAGAGTATTATTTAGCCTGAGATTAATTGCCGGCAGAGGCGCGATCTGAATGATATTTTAATTTGATACATGTCACTCTCAACAGTTCACCCAGACAAGTAACTGTAGACCATAGCTTATTAATGACTAAATAGTTTCCCTACCAGTCCGTTTAAGAATAATAATGAGAAGTACAAAATCAATAAAGAATCATATTTTTTGAATTAAAAACAACAATTTACAGAAAACCAAGAAAAATACACTTTTTTAATTTATAATAAAAAAAAATGCATTAGAAAAATTACTTTAATAATTATAATTAATTTACAATTACAAAATTTAATGAAAAATACGCTGAATAATATCACTTTTTTTTCAATGCTACATGTGTATTTACATAAGTACAAAAAAAAATCTGCTCGAAGTAAAAAAAAGATAACTTTGGTAGTGGCGGTGGGCCCCCCGCTGGAGGCCCCCCCCCAGGCCGCGAGCCCCCCCCCCCCGCGAGGCCCCCCCAAAGGTTTTGGGAAAAATTTATTGGACTTTACTCAAACCGAAACTTTCCCCATGGTTAACACATTCGGCTCGGTCGGAAGTTAAATAGTGTCCCGGGGGGAGGGTAGTCACACCGTCTTGACAAACATAGACCTTGTCGGAAATGGTACTCATGGCAATTTTTTCTATATTGACAGTAAAGTTCCTGTCCTTGTGGGAACGAATTGCCAGCAATTTGGCTCTTGGAATTTTATTTTGAACAATACAATTCCTATCGATGTCCATGTCGAAATTCTTATCCACATAGTGCATGGACACTCGTTTGAAGCTTTTTTTGATTTCCTCGTCATTTGTCAGTATAAATTACACCTTCGGACTTACAAACAGACTACGGAAAATCATGTTTCTTCCCGTCTCTGATTAAAAAAATAGAAACTAATTTGGCGCCCGATGTTTCACTAGCTCCGGGTAAAGCCCACTCTAATTGGTGTAGTCCATCCGTGAGCTGGTAATTTCACCGTGCGCCAAATCATCAATTAGGTTTGGGGTTTTTACTTTTAGCAGTAGAGAATTTGTGTCCCCGCAGAAGACCTCTACTTGCCCCTTCTCCGGCCGCTGTACCTTAGACACACTGTAGAAGAGTTCTAACATGATCTTTTTCGAGATCTCCAGGATCACACTACTTACAGCAAGATTTTTTCTCAGGACAATGTTTCTTTTTTTCTATTCAGTAGTGCCATTGCCGGGGCAATTAGTGTGAAGGAAGTATAGCTTTGATCTGCAATAGTTCAAGCACATGGTCCGGGGTCGGTCACAACATCACGACGATTCCTATTGTGAAAACTCTCGCACGTTTTACCAAAAGCAGAATTCAAAAAGAGCTTATAAGTTTCTTTTTCGGCTTTCGTTTGCGCTTCAGAACGTTTCTAGACCAAAGTGTCAACAAACGTTTTCAGATCGGGTTTTTGGCTAAACTGAAGGGCTCTATGAACCTTTGTGACGTTAAAACTGTTGTTGCACATCCATTTTAAAGCCACATCATGCACAACAATATTTTTGTGGCAGAAGGTCGGTGATGTTTATATTTTGAAGATGACTAATGCAATCCTTCCACCTCGACTAAACACCTATTGCGGGGACTAAAAGAGTCCCTAGTCACAGGTCCATTGATGCATGAGAAAACAAAATATTTTACTGAATCGTGAAGCTCAACTGGTATCTTTCCATCAATTTCAAAAAACCATCCAACCGGCCCATTCTCCTCAACACTATCAATGTTGGGGAAATTAGGGGATTGAGGGTCATTGAGCCATTTATAGTTATCGCAGGGTAGCGCATAATGAGACATGGCCGAGGGGTAGAGGGAATTCATATCAAGGAAAACTGAATCCGATTTTGTCCCCGTCTTCTCTCCAGTTGGATCAGTTTCCAAGATACGATCCCCGTGAAAAACGTACCCACCCCTCATTGACCTCTCGATGAACAGGTGCTGATCGATGTCAGTGATTAGCCCAATTTTTTCCCCGCTAATTCTTAGGATAAGGTCCATCACCAGATGAGATGAAAAATAATACCCCAAATCAATATTAAATTTCCCATAGATTTTGTCCGTATTTTACACATTATGTCTAACAAAGTTAACACATCACTCAATAAATGCAGCTTGCAGTAGTCAAACCCATTTTGACACCATCCTTCTGCCCACACTTTCTTAGGAAAATTGTATTCAGTGAGGGTGCATTTAAGATCATGTAGCCTGTCGTAAAATGAATCAATCCATGGAATAACGTTCTGGGCAAATCTCGACAAGGAACAGTAATTATCAAAAGAATATATCCCATTGACCGTCAAAAAATCATATAAATCATTTGGAAATTGTTCTTGAGAAGTTTCTTGAGAAGGGGGAAAGCGTTGCAGCCGTCATAATTTTTCTACACTTGAATTAATTCACTGAATGATTTAGGGAAAAAACTCTACGAATCTAAAAAGCGAATTGTATTCGTATTCTCAATTGTGTTTTCAAAATATATCTAGAAAAATTCTAAAACAAGCGCTTGTTTCGGTGATGTGGGAATGATTGTGCTTGAAATGCTGTGTATCATCTATGCATAATCTACTGTTTCATTTCATTGAAAAAGGGCCATTGCTGGTAGCACAGACATCAAATCGTAGTTAAAATTATGTATAAAAACCGGAAGAAAGAGTTGCTGTTTAATTTTTAAATTAAATGAATTGTGAGCCAACCCCCAGAAGTTAGTTTTTCCCCTTGAATTTGGGGATTCCCCCTTGAATAAGGTTACTATGATCCTGAACAGTGTCTTTTGGAGCAAGAGCCCTACAAACTCAAGAGATTGTGGCCTTCTCAAATGTCAGTTGATCCTTATCTGATAATGACATTGGGTAGTTGGTGTGACGCAATCGTGAAATTGCACCGTTCGCTGTTTTTATTAAAGACACCAATAACTTCTCCATGTCACCCTCCTCATCCATAGTCAAAAAAACTCTTCCAATTGCATTTTATTATTGGAATCGCGACGGGCTTGCGCATAGGAACACGCAACGAGTTTGTGTTCCTTGACTATATTTGGCCTTGATGGGTCCGATACCTCCAACAGTCTTGAGTCACAGTCCAATTATACTTTATCAACTTTTATCAGGGAATTTCAGAAGCTTTTAATTTATAAAGTATCTTTACCTTGTGTTGGCATTTAAATTCTTAGATTGGCCGGAATTTTGAAATATCTGATGTAATCTGAGAATATTTATTCAGATCTAACTGGGGAAAGGCCTATAAGGCAATAGTGACATTCTCCTTTTTTCTTACCTTGGGATAAAAGTTGATGTACTTCTGTAACAAGGAAAAAATGCCCATAGGAATTTAACTCTTTCGGGGGTTTGTAAAAAGCTCACACCCAAATTGTAACATTATCTACTGACGGTGTCCTAACTGAATATAAAACTCCTTTTTTATTTGTTTTCTTTCCCCCATTTACAAATTCTGTATCATACTGGAGAACAACCACCCCTAACCCAAGATTTTCATTTGCTTTTTCAAATACAATTATTTCTTTTAAAGACACGGGATATTTTCCCTCTAAACAATCAAAATTTACTTTAGGGAAATTTTCTCCGCCGTTACGCGCAAGTCCGTCAAGATTTCTCATTGATGAATTATTATATAATGCTTTATAGGCTGCATCTAAAAATGTGTATTTAAAGCATTGCAACCCAGTGTCAACTCTGAAGCCTTGAACTCACTCTGTAGCCGACAAATATAGGTGGCTATATATTCCTTTACCTCACCCTCCCCTTGAAATAAAGTTTTTTAAAATCTACTGAGATTCCGATCCATGTGTTCAATGTAGAAAATTGTGAACGCGCATCACTTCTCGTTAAAAGTGTTTAAAGACAATATTAATTTATTAACCCAATTGAAAAAGTTACGTTCAAATTCATTTAAACCAAGGTAAAATATTCGGTTGCCATCTGAAAAATGAAAATAAAAAATGTCCCCAAGTGTCCCCTTTTTTAAATAAACTTTTTAATTAACTGATGACTTAATCTCCCCCTGACCTCCCCAATTCTGAATCTCGATAATTGCTTGAATTTGGTCTATATAGGTCTAAAGAGAATTACAAGGTCTGTTAAAATGAAGCCTCTGTCAACCAGATTATCCTAGGCAGGGTTGAAATCTATCCTTTGTGCTTGCATGTGACCAAAAGCAGACTTTAGTAAATAAATTCACTTAGGACTGAAGATGTGACATTATTTCCATATTCTGCACCTATGCGCTAATGATCTAATTCACTTATTATAAAGTCGTCGTTAAAAAAATCCCTGGGAAAATTAGGTCCAACAATTTGTATAAAGATATCCATTTCTTGAGCTGTAAATTAAAAACACATGGGGGTACTAAATAATGTATCTTCACTAATGTCATCCTGCGAGAGGGGGCAATTGACCATGATACTTTGAAGTCCTGGGCCAGGGAAGGCAGTTGTTTTCATAGCTTTCCCCTGAAACTAGAAAATGAATGGATTGAGTTTTTTTCTTTGACGAAAGTTTTATCACAATTATAGCACACTATTCTCTTCTTAGTCAGATTTATCAAACAATTTTTTTTCTTTTTTAATTGGATTCGTATTTATCAAACAAATGCATAACAAATTACGAATTTTTGCTTATAGCATTATTTACAAAACAAATGCATAATAAATTACAAATTTTGTTAATTGCACACACGTACACACACACACACGTGCGCACACACTCACACACACACACACGAGCACGCACACACACATGCGCACAAACTCACACACACACACACACGTATGCGCACACACTCACACACACACGTATGCACACACACGTTCACACACACACGCACACGCACACACACAGTCGCACACACTCACACACACACACGTATGTGCACACATGCGCACACACTCACACATTCACACACACGTATGCGCACACACACACGTATGCGCACACACGTTCACACACACGCACACGCGCACACACATCGAAAAGTTTTACTTATAGCAATAAAATATTTTAAAAAAAAATCAACTCAATAATCGTCTTAATAGCTTAGTAAAAAAAATTGACTGTTTTTTTTCCTAAAAATCTAGTCATCCATAAGAAATTGGGATCAAATTCATTTTCCTACAAATCTACTCGTTTGACAATCTACTATTTATAATAGCAATAACGTAAAGTATATTAAGTAAAGATACATACATTTCAAAATTCAGACTGTGCTTGTGTGTCGGATGGGGCGGTGATGTCTGTTTGTTGCATGGATGAGCCAGTGGGGTTCGCCATCATTTGAGCATCCGCCCATTCTCTTTTCGGTTTTTGACCTGACTGTATTCGCGTGGTTCCCGATGGGCCAGTTATCTTCACTTGTTACATTGGAGCATTGCCATTTGCCTTATCCTTATTTTGAGGAGGAGAGTAATTTTAAAAATTTTCCTCCTTAAAAAGAAGAAAAAATTTAGTATGAAACAAACGATCCCCTTTTTTTACAGAAGAAAAAATTAGTCTGTACAAATAATTCCCCTCTCCCTGCCCCTTACTTTCCATGAGATGAAACAGTTTTGTTTTTTCATCTCACAAAGATGATGTTAGAATTACTTCCCCGTCTTACATTTTTATAAAAGCCTCTTAATCATCTATGAAACCCCATTTGCATTTATTAAATAAGATATCTCCTCTAATTTAACCGAAAAACAATCTATTTTTGAATGTGTCTTGAATCACAAAGACATGTGGCATTAATCTATGCGATAAGACGTGCGAAGTTTCGTTCCAAAAGGACCCTTTTCTGTAATTATAAACACATGCGGTTTTAGACCGAAAAAGATTTTTTGATAATTGGAAAAAGGACATTTTTGAACGAAATAACTATTTCTACAGAGCAGGGGAGGAGGGATTTTATTTACATAATAGAAAAAAGAGCGTACTTTACGTTTTCTAGCGAGTATAGTCATCAGATTGTTGGGGGAGGGGGGGGGCGATGCCCCTGAAATTTAAATTTACTAGTGGGAGGGTAAAATGATTTTATTTGGAAATAAGTTAAGAAATTTAGTAAGCTGTACTCACATTGTAAATTGACGCATCCATTGCTTTAAAGTTAATAATATTCAATGTACTATCTATGATATATCAAATCATTATGAAAATTAAATCGTAAGGTAAGAGCATTTTATACAAAATCTCAAGGACGAACAAAAAATCAGTCCTTTTATTTGTAACCAATCACCAATCAACTTACCGTATATTGAACAACCACCGATGTCTCTGATTGGTTCTTAAAAAATGGATGTTGACTCGAAAAACAGTCTGGTTGAAACATTTGACGTTGAAACACATATTTGGGGGGAATCCCCGCTTAAACTATTTCTTTTTTGCATAGCTTAGGAACCGGGGGTGAATCCCCGCTCGTTTGGAATGATATCAGAAACATAAGACAAAGCCAGTGTTTCATAACGTGTTTAATGCCGTTTAGAGTTCCCTTAGATTAACATAGGAAGGAACATAGCGCTATAGAATATCATGTAGGGGAACATAAACCCGTAGAATAGCATAGAAAGGAACATAGTGCTATAGAATAGCATGGGAGGGAATATAAACCCTTAGAATAGCATGGGAGGGAACATAAACCCTTATAATAGCATAGGAAGGAACATAGCGCTATAGAATAGCATGGGAGGGAACATAAGCCCTTAGAATAGCATAGGAAGGAACATAGTTGGCTAGAATCCATAAGTACATGCTCTGGAAAGGTGCCAAGGAACGTAAACCAAGCAAATAGCACAGGAAGGAACATAGAATCACCGTTAAACCTTTTTCATGATATTAAATCAATAAGGAAGAAAAGATTAGTGGCTATACGTCTCGTGGAATTCCATAGATACATTCTACTGATACTATCATTAATTCAAGCTGATATTAAAAATGCTCTATATGATAGTAAAAATTGATTCAAGCTGAATTTATTGAACAGAAAATCATTTATATATACAATACTAGGTTAATTGCTTCAAAAGAATGGTTCTCGATTGTCCATGCTTCTTGGAACTCTACCATCAACTATTTCTGGCAGATGTGCTTCAAAGAAGAATCTTTCTAGCTCTGGTAGCATTTTCTGTGACCAAAACTCCTTGCCACGAATTATTCGCTCCGTATATATTGAACCTTTACCAAAATATAAAACAAAATATCCAATTTCGATGTCTGAGCACTCAACTTGCATCTGAATCTGGTAATTATAATTGTGGTTTCTCTTTAGTCTCATTTCACTGCTGTGAATGATTTCAATACAACTGGACTTTTGTGATTCCAACCATTCAGTGATACACAGCTCTTTTGCTGTTATGGGACATTTAACCTCTATCATGGCTTTTTCACCAGATGGGAACAGTACTATACCGTCAGGACTAGCAGCCAAAAATGTAAAACTTTTGTGGATATATAAGCCAGCAGGACTAATTTTGCAGTCAAACTTTATTTCAAAAGACGACTTTGCCTTTGGTTCATGGATAAGACCCTATTCCATTGCTTTAATTCTGTATTGCTTAGGATACAGAAGTTGTTTCATTGCTGGAGCTAATGTTTTAACACGCCGATTGCATATAAGCTCTGCTACTGAGAAAGTAATTTTATTTTTTCTCTGCAGCTGCCAATTATTATCGAAACAGAGTCCCTGAAGGCGTGTGGCTAATTCAATCTGGCATATCTCTGACTCTGAACACTGTAAGCGCTGCGAAACAGCCACTTTTGCATTTTCAAAAGTTTCTGCGTCAAGATGTGGAGCAATGGCGTTGGGACCATAGTTTTTATCTCCTCTGCAAGCAATCTTTCCTGAAGCACTGCCAGAAATGCGCTTTTCGGCTTCGCATTTTTTCTCCTTAAGCTAGCCATAATTCTTTCACGTGTAAGTTTTTTTCAATTGACAAGTTGGGGTTGCTCCTATGCTTTTCCTAAAAATTTCTTGGCAACCTAAATGCCCCTTTGCATACCGTATTCCTGCAGCAGTAACACGGGTGTTATAACGTCCCCTTTTGCTTACCATTATATTTTTTCCGCCTATAAACCTAGTAACAATGGACATAAAATACTCCGCCAAATTACTTGTGCCGTTCCGATCAGTAAGCGAGCTCGTCTAATGAGGGTGTCAAACGCTTCATATATATGGCTAATGAACGCACTACTTGGGATTTATTCAGTTTCCAGTTCCACGATTTTTCCGGATAGCTGAGAACAAGATGGACACTGTCTGTGGTCCCCACGAGAAAAATGTAAAGGAATTGCGTTTAACTCTCTAATCAGATCTTTCTACGACATGGCATGCGTAGTGGTTCGCATAATTGCTTTTCTTGCAAAATCGCACAATTTCTTTATTACTGGACCGCTGAGAAATTTCCTACATTCTGCGCTTTCTTTGCATTTGTTATAAAGCCTCTTTTTTAAATAATTACAAGCATGATTGACGCATTCAATTTTTTAAACTATCCTACCATATGAAACCTTTGTAATAATTTCTGAATGGGTGCTTGAATCACCATCGGCTATATACTTTGTATATTTTAGTTTATGCATAGCTGATGCAACACAAAAGGCCTCCAACCGTAGGCTATATATGATTCCATCGCTTTACTAAAACCACTCCAATTCATAAAACATCTATGTTCAGGAAGTGAAGTAGATTCTTGCTGTCGATTTGCCATGCACATGCAGCAATACTTGTTTCTAATTCCTACATGAAGGAGTCTTTTTGAATAGAACCCAATTACAACACCACAACCAGATAATGCAGTGTAGTCATGAGTCATGCTGGCGTTTATAGCAGCAACTACAACTTCTTTGTTGATGTTTCTAGACCCCGTTTCTTTTTGTTGCCTGTTTTTGTCCATACCTCTAATTGAACAGTCGATTTTTTTCCATTTCAGGCTGAGCGGTGGTTTATTTGACAGTTCTGTTTTTTTCTCTTGTGTTATGTTACTGCTGCTAGCTTTCGTATCCTTTTGTAATTTCATTTGAATATCAGTGTGAAGCGTGGCTTTTTCTTGGCAAGATTCACGTTTGAAGATAAAGTCGGAGCGCATACCAACAATGCGCTCTCTGTCGAACATTATTTTTGAAATGAGATTGAAGTCTTGACACCTACAATAAAACCACAAATCATTGGTAAAAGCTCCTGTAAATTCGAAGTGCCCAAGCATTCTACAGCTGATAATCATCCCAACCAAGTAAGCTATGGGAAAAGTTTGTGTAAATTTTTGCATTTCAACGGAAAACACGTTTTACGAATGATTATGATTTAGAATCATCGTTTCCCTCCACAAGCACCTATCATTCCCCTTTTTCTGTTGTTATCGGAGTCTCTGCCTCCCCCGATATATTACCCTGTCCTGTGGTAAATTTCTATCCCCGTATTTGAGTGGTACCTAGCTATTTTGTTCACCCACTTTCATACAAGGGGCGAGGAAAATCCCCCGGAAAAAAATTAAGTAAAATACCCTCCCCCCTCCCGCTGCGGGGTGGTTTCCAAGTACTTTAGACTTATAAAAAAAGACAAGAAATCTCAATTTATGATAAAATTAGCATCCACCAAAGTTTATACGACCATGAGGCGGAGGTGGGGATGATGAAGGGGCAGTCCCCTTCCTATAAGGAAGAAATTCTGCTCATTTTTGGGTTTGATATTACTCTTTACTTTCATAATAACAGCGTAGACGGAGGTATCCCCAGAAATCAAGAGAGATTAAATATCAGTTTCACATTTCTGATGTGAAAGTTTTTTTTGGGAGGGGGGGGGCAAACCCCGCACACCCCCCCCCAAAAAAAAAAATTGAGGCAATACCCAAACAAAAGTTCTGAATACGGCTCAAGGGATTATACATCAATCTCTACTCCCCCCCCTTCCCCTTGTCTCGTTCTTAGAACTAATTTTGTATTTATCTGAAGGCCCAATGAGAGTTGGGATCTTTTGGCATCAGAAAACATCCTTTGAGGCATGTCCCTACATCCCTAACTAGCCAAAATATTTTTAAGGTCAAATTTCAACACAAATTTCACCGTCTTAGGTAAATTCTCTGTTGTTTTACAATTCCACACTCTATTTTAAGGTCATACAATATCATCTCCCCCTACTCTCGATAAATAAAAGATTTATTTAACCTAGATTCAATACACTTTCAAACTTGTTTTGACTAGCGACCTAATGAAAAATCGAAAAAATTGTAAGTTCCAGGGCTATTCCAACGTAATATTATTTGTGTCTTTTAAATTCTGACAAAAAAGATGTTTTTTGTTTTAATTTTCCCGTCTCTGTTCATTTTTAGCTATGTTTGTTGAAAAGGCTATCATTTGAATGAAATTAAAAGGACAGAAATCTGTAAGAAAAAATGGTATACGAATTATTGGTGGTTCCAACCCTCCAGCGCTCCTTGTCACTTTGATCTAGAAAAGTTCACTAGAAAATCCATCAAAATGTATCTATAAACCTACTTTACGAATCTTCGACTAGTCATACAGTATTTCTTTTCAACTCCCCATAAAAAAAAAAAAAAAAAAAAAAAAAAAAAAAAAAGCTATGCATTAGAAGATATGTGGCAAAACTACGTGACGGAAATTGTGAGCAAAGATGTTCATATGGTTTTATTTGTGCTTATAAGCAAGAACGTATCCAGGATTTCTGTTTGGAGGTGGGAGGTAACAAAAACTTTAAAAATACCAAAAAAAAATTGCACATTTTTGCTACAATTTTTGGAGGGGGCGGGGGATCCAAACCCGGTATATACCCCTTCCCTGGATACAGCCTTGCTTATATAAGACTCGAGTGTCTGTTGTTACGACTGCAAGAAGTGTAAAGCCCTAATAGTAGAAAAAAAATGTGTCAAAATGACACTACAAAAATAATCAAGCAACACCTATGAAATAATACCGTCTCTTTCTTCACTTCTTGTTACGACATCTACTTTTTTATTTACCAGATTGAATAGGCCCGCACATACAAGTTTTCTTTGACCTCTCTACATTTATATTTACAATTAAACAAAATAGAAATAAAATCCCTCTTAAATTTAGTTTTGTTTCATTTTACTGTACATTTTTTTTTTAAAGGGATATGAATTGAAGAAACTAAATTCGTTGCTCTTATTTTAGAACTATCTGCTGAACTTTACGACAAAAAGTCGACGACCTGAACTGCTTCTCATAATAAGAATGAAAATTATGGCCTAGAAACCTAGTTTTTGTAGCTTCAAACCCCCCTCCCCCCGCAGACACGCATTAATTTTACTTCCCCGTCAAAATGTTAAGTGAAGCTATGCATATTCCGGCAAAATATTATATAAAACAATACATTAAAATATATAAGGCAAAAGAAAAAAAACTATATGGAATAAATCGCTAATATCACTAAGCAGAAGGTCATAAATCAAGGTCTAGTTTTTTTTTTTTAAATTTACACTACAAAATAAAATGAATTATAGTTGCATCCCTAGAAAAATTGTTATTTGTTAGGAGGCTGCAATCCCTTACCCCTCTTCTTGTGACAAATAATATTTTACTTCCAACCTTTATCCCGTATTATCAAAAGAAATTTCTGCTACGACTAAGTGGGATAGATATTAAAGAGTTATAAGTTTTGAAGCTTCAATAACCTCCCCTCCCCCTCATTTTTTTAAACTTTCTTTTCAAAAGATTATAGAGTCTTATGCATCTCCCGGTAAAATATTATGTAAAATTATGCACTAAAACATATAAAGCAAAAGTAAAACAAACTACATTCAATAAATCGTTATTAAGTACTTTAGGTGCCCGTACGATAGTGGGCCCGTCCCTGGATCTGCCAGTGACTAAGTAGAAGGTCATAGATCAAAGTCTATTTTTTAAGATTTAAGCTACAGAATAGAATGAATTATAGTTGTATGCCTTAAAATTGCGCTATTTGTTAGGGGGCTACAATCCCCTGGCTTTCTCCTTTCGAGAAAAAATTTGCAACTTCCTCGATTTATCTTACACTTCTAAAAATTTTTTTCTACTAGGGACAAAGTGCGATAAAAATTGAAGGGTTATAAGTCACATGCTTTTTCATAAGGCACATTCAGTGTGTTTTAATTTGAAAGTCTCTAGGTGAATAGAATTAAAAAAGAAAGAAAACCATTAAATAAACAAACAAAAAATGTGTATTTGCCCTCTCCTCCGTTGCCCGTGTTGGTTTGTTTATCAGTCTGAATCTATTAATTCATCCGAACAACTTCCTAAGAAAAGTATGAGAATTCGGATCTAAGCCCCTAAAAGCACACAAACCTATAATAAGTCTAAGGTCTTTGAAAGGTTCATACTACAAAAATTAATCATGTGGTACTTACATATGTTTGATTACCAATTCTTCGTAGGTCTTTAGAAAATAGGGCGCATTAACCACCCAGCGAGAATTTTTTAAAATATCCGATTCTAAATTGCGACCCGCAGTTATAACTTTCAGTCTTGGGATTTCTGCTGCAGGCTCTTCTTGAAGAGATGTTTCGTTCAAGTGGATTAAATGTTTTGGAAGTCGTGGTCTTCCACTCTTTTTATACTTGCTTTAGTTTTTCCCTGTGCTTCTGCACAGTAACCAAGCCAATGCCTCTTTTATTACGCTTCTTTACCATGTTTCACAAAAAACTTTTGTGAATTAACAAGGCCAATTTCTTTAATTGCCTTTCTCTTCTTTCAAAATCCTTGATCGCAACCTAATTTGACGGAGCATTCCTATTTGCATAATATGTTGAAACATTCCCCTTTGATGTCAGTCGATACAAGTTGAAACCCTGAACGTTTATCACCTGAAAACAGGTAATTATGCCCGCCTATTGAAACTAAATATGCAACAGTTCAGGAGTTACTAATATAAAACTGCTGGTAACAACTTTTAAATAAACTGATGAAAATGTCTTTTTGGAACTAATTAGGAAAAAAACTTAAAAGTCAAGTTGTTACTTTCAAAATCCTCTACAAGTCCGTGTTAAATTTATTAAACTTTTATTTACCGTTTCCTCATACAAGTTGAAATGGAATTTGCACGAAAAAGTTTAATTTAGAAAGCCAAGTAAAAAATATTAAAAAAAATAGCAAACTCAGATTATATTGCTAAATCAGGGAAAGAGATAGAAACCAAAATCGATGCCTTAATGCGTCTGTTGTCGCCATACAAGCTAAAAATATTTAACATGGAAGAGATAGCCGGGATTGTTTCTATTCCGTTCCTCCTTAAGATCACCCCCCAATTTTCTAAATTCTTTCCATATCGCTTTTAAAGCCCATTGTTATACTGACTTTTAAGGCCAATTATTCAAAAACGCCTATTTTCAAACTGAAGACCAGTTATTTTTTCTATTGTCTCTCTTTAAAACGTTTTAAACATTTGTTTTCATTAACAGCTTCTAAGCTTAAGCTTGTACTTGATTGAAAGATTTTGGAGAACCATGTGTGGTATACGGTCTCTGCACGTTTGGCACATCAGCTAGGGTCACATGGGCCCCAAATACTAACTCCTATTTTTAAAGGGAAAGAAAGATTTATTACGCAAATCCACACAGTATCTAGAGTGATTACAGGGGTATTTTGAATCGGAGTATGGTGTTAAAATTGGGTAGAAGCTTTCTTAAACAAAGCATCCCGTATGTGAGTCTAAACCCAAAGACTGAAGAGAAGAGACCAGCTGAGTTTTAACATCCTTGATTGATTTAATGAGGTAGCAAGGTAAGATAAAATACTGGCTGTATTTTTATATTTTTGTTGTATTGAAATGTTACGCGAAAATATTCTTTTAGTAAAACGGAAGACTAATTAACGTTTTTAAATTTACTTACGTTTTAAAAGCTTAGTTGATACCGGATTAATAAAAATTGTTTTTAACAACGCTTGTCTTCTATGTGTTTACCCCCCCCCCCTCCCGAGGAAAATACCCCCTGACAGAAAATATCCCCCCATAGAAAATTTCCTCCCCCGGGAATATAGGGTTTTCCAAATTTGAGAATTTTATTTGAGTTTTTTTTAGTTTTGTTGAGAAGATCTAATGGAAAGTGAAAAAGAGGAATTTACACACTTTCCTCACCACCTATCTTAAAAATTTTGACAAAAAATTGCAAATCCTGTAGCCGGTGCCAAATTAAAAGAAAAGAAGAAAAAAAGAACTGTAGGTGCAAAATCATCAACATTAAGCTAAAAAAATATGGTACCAAAAAGTTTAAGAAGGTTTAGCTTTCCTTTGATACTGATATTGCTTTGTCCCACCTGGTTTGGGAGCCTTTCTACATTTCTGAGCGATTCTACAGGTGCTAAGAAAAATATCTTTTTTAGACTAAAAGTAAAAAGTTTTTGGTATTGAAATTTGAACGTATCCTTTAAGGACCACTCAGGCTTACGCATAAAAACAAAAAATTAAATTGTACGTGAATAATCTTTATTCTTTACGCCCGTTCTTTGTTGGAAAAAATTATACAGCAATTTTTTTCAACGATCAAAACAAGTTTAAATTTGTTGTGGCTTGCACAAATTCCATTTTGTCACATTAGCAGAGTCGGTACAATCTAGTTATTACAATTCCAATAAAAAAAAACTCCCAAAAATTCCCTTTTTTTTTTTTTATATAATAATATAATATTCGCTCGTAAATAAAAGTGACGTTCGAAAATAGGCCGCCTGTTTGCTTCGAATAGCCCTCGTACAATTTTTAGCACAGAAAATAGGACTCGCTTCTGTTAATTTTTAACACACTGAGAGAAGCGTGTACAAATTTTATCACAGATTTTCATGTACAAGGCACATAATTTTAGGCGCATAATACGCGTTAAGCGGGGCTCGTCGCGCTCACACATTAAGTTCACAGCGTTAAGTTCGTCGCGCTCACACATGAATTTTACCTTCCTGACTTTATGGAAATTTTCTGAAGCAATTAATTTGAATTAATCACACGTTCATTCTTGAATATATCTGACATTATTTTTTTTATAACTTTTTCAATTTAATAAGTTAGTCTTAACTTAGATGTTGTTCCTACTTTAAAATTTACTAAAGAAGGCTCAAAGATAAAAATGAGGACCCAATTCTTGACACATTACTTCACTTATTTCCTTGAATACATTTTCAACACAAATTCTATCCTTATGTTCCCCTTGTGAGGAACTGTATATTAAAGGTTTATTTCTCACTAGTGAAATAAGCAAGTCTTCTGCTTC
Source organism: Artemia sp. Qi Xiang Cuo (assembly GCF_049724085.1). Taxonomy (NCBI): domain Eukaryota; kingdom Metazoa; phylum Arthropoda; class Branchiopoda; order Anostraca; family Artemiidae; genus Artemia; species Artemia sp. Qi Xiang Cuo. The sequence goes on from NC_142808.1 coordinate 52,981,127, forward strand.
AATGCTCCACATATCAATGTTCCACATATCAATGTTCCACAGATTAGAGAAAAAAGTTCAAGACTGGCTATCTAATTAGTTTCTTTTACCTGAATTGAAATTTTCCACAAGTCTTCTCCTATTGGCTAAACTTTCCGGACCTTATTGAAAAAGTTAAATAAAGTTTAACTTCTTTCCGACAACCATAAAGTCAGTAAAGTTATAAGAGGAAAACAGTTTATTAACTTTATGGACAGCTTTATTAACTTTATTGTCGCCGTGGGAGCCCCGCTTTATTCACTAGCATGAACGGTCTCTTAGGTGAAAAATGATACTCAGCGGTGAGCATAGGCTTACCACAGATATTCATTGGTTTTTCTCAATGAATTATGTCAAGTTAAAGGCTTGAGCTTGACTTTAACATTTGCTTGAATTAACACAACGGACTTCAAATGGCAAGTTGGATAAAAGTTTAGTGTGTAGTTATGTAATACTATGTCAAGTGAATGGACTAAGGTAAAGAAAATTTACTATTTGCTGTTCAGTGGCGTAACTTTGTCAAATCCGTGGGGGAGGTGGGGATTTGGGGTTAATTTTCACAAGTCAACAAGAAATGACAGTGAAAATGAGTTTTATAGTGCTATAAAGGCAAAGGTATACAAAAGAAAACTGATCTCTTTCTGCAGATGCTTCAATTAACTAGCGGTGAGCATAGGCTTACCACGGATATTCATTTGTTTTTCTCAATGAATTATGTCACGTTAAAGGCTTAAGTTTGACTTTGACATTTGCTTTAATTAACGCAACGGACTTCAAATGGCAAGTTGGATATCAATTTAGTGTGCAGTTATGTAATACTATTTCCAGTGAATGGACTAAGGTAAAGAATATTTACTAAGTGCGGTTCCGTGGATTAATTTAGTCACATCCTGGGGGGAGGGGGGGGGGAGTTGGAGCTAATTTTAACATGTCAACAAGGAATGAGCTTGAACATTAGGTTTATAGTACTGTAAAGGCACAGGTATACCAAAGAAAACTGATCTCTGTCTGTAGATGCTTCAGTTAACTAAGTCTTTTGAATATGCTGAATTTCAACTGGGAGTCATAGTGGAAACTGGGGTATCAGGAGGTCAAACAGTTTTTAGCAAAAAACTGTAATTAAAGAGTGACCAGGTTAAATAGCAATCGAAACTATAAAAAACGGAAGTTTCATACCGATAAATTCTATTAAAAAGAATTGGATTTTTATACTGATTTCAAACAGAGCGGATCCAGGATTTTTTCTTAGGGGGGTGGCGCAAAATAGGTTGATCGGATAAACTTCCGTTAGGAGCAAGTTTAATTAACGCAAACTTGAGTTAATTAAGTAAATTACACTACTTTAAACTACGCGAGGGGGGCGCCCCCCTGGGTCCGCCACTAATTTCAAATATATAATTTTCATTATGTTTTGTTTTGCCCATTAAAGGATACGAACCTGAGAAAATCTCTCTGATTCTCCGAAAAGGGTTTAAACACCCCCTAAAAGTTGTAAAATCTGAAGAAAGATCACACGGATTGAGAGTATCAGTAAACTCTTATGTATAGATTTCAAGCTCCTATTCGCGAAAATGGGGAATTTTGTATTTTTTTCCAGAAAAAAGATAACGAGTGCAGGTTTGTCTTTTTTAAAAGATGATCATATCCACGAAGTGGGTCTAGAACATCGGGAGAAAGCTCTTCCTAACGGAAATTAAGTTCTCTGGTGGCTATTTTAAGCTACCAAAAAATTGGAAGGCAATTAGGCCCCCTTTCTCACTACTTTATTCCAAAAATGATCTGATTAAATTTTGAGATAACCAGTTTGTTCAGCAGAGTTGAAAGGCCAATAACTATGTCTTGGGAAATAACATAGCCCCTCAGAGCTCCCGAGGAAATGTCTACGCTATAGAATGTGCCTATTGTGTAAGTAGAGTATTTGTTATTGGGAAGTATACATACACGTTTCAGGTGGGGAGGAGAAGACGGATTTTCTACTCGTGTATTCTGCACGGAGAGAATTTACCGCGGAGATGGAAATTTCCATGGAGTGAACTTTTCAGACAGAATCTGTTACAAGGGGAATTCATCGGAATTCTTATGCAAAGTTTCTTTTTATATCTTGCTTTCTCATTACTTACTCAATTTTAGGCATAGAAATGTGGAAGGTAATTTTATGGAGTAAATTTTCACCAGGATTCAATTGTTCAGATGATATTTTCATGGGGATGGGGATTTATCCAGCAGATTTCCTGTGGCTGTTTAAAAAATGATCGTAAATGAAATTAAAAATGCCATATTTTTCAGCTTATATTAAGTATAACAAATAAAAATTAAAAAGAACATAATATAGGACGGAAACGAAGGCCTTTTTTACCTAAACAATGGAATCTCTACGATACTTTTAAATTGTTTTCCAACTACCTAAAACATGAATCCTGAAAGACACGTATTATTTAATTAGAACAAGAAGTAACTATTTTTACGGCGTTGAAAAACTTTGGCTTAAAGAGCGTTTTAGTGATTAGGGGGGGAACCCCCTTAGAAACTAGCCGATTTCTTTTTTTTTTAGTCATTAATACAAACCCCTCATCTTATCTGAAAATGATGGTTTTTTAGTAGAATTTTATAACAGGTATGACAATTTGCATATTTATTTTTGTTGTTTTAAATTCAATTTTGTTTGTTTTTTTCATCTAGTTTAGATTATTTAGTACAAATTTTAAAAGAAAAATTTTCCATTACTTGTGATGTCCCCGTCAGTATTAAAAAAAAATTGTTATGTTGGTAAGTTCCCTACCAAGCAGTAAAACGAGCAGTATATAATGCCGTAAGAGCAAAATTTGGAAAAAGAAACGGTGAGTTATAATTGTCTGTTGAGAAAATTAATCAAGCAGAATAAATAGTTTTCCGAAATGTCATTGAAAAACTTCAAAATTATTTCGGGTTTAACAGTACAGCTTTTTCGTATTCAAGGAGCTTGTAAAACTGGCTTGTTTTTTGGTTTATTCTTATACATTCTTAAAGGATCTCCGTATATTATAACTGAATATATTTGAACTGGACCTGATTGTATCCGTCATGTTCAGACTAAAAATCATGACCATTTTAGTAAAATAACATTGCAAAAAGTGGTTTTAAAATATTTTTCAAAAATTATAGTAGAAAGGACCCTAGTACTCCCACGCGAACCACGTGGTTTATGGTTTTCTCACTGAGAATGAAAAAACAAAATTTTTCTCACTTGAAAAAACAGGAATTTTCTCACTTTTATGGATGTTTCTTGGACGGTTATGAGTGTCGTTCAATTTATTTGATGTGTTTAATGGATGTCAACAGTAATTTATGTCTGTTTTATGGTTTTTGTCAGTGAGAATGAAAAAACAGTATTTTTCTCACTTTGATGTATGTTTTCTGGATTATTGAGTCTAACGAGGACAGGGTCAACTACACTTCTTTCAAGATCTTTTTTTGTCGTTGTTTTGGCCAAGTGCATGCTAGGGGCGAATGTGAAGCGTCCAGGAATAGGAAACAGTTAGATCACGTGTTTCCTTCTCAGCCAATCAGTGAGTCGGATACATATCCCTTCTCAGCCAATCAGAGGCTCGCTTACATATTAGCGGCGGAGGATTGCAGAGAATATAAGGAAACGGTTTTTGGTATAGTTTTATTAGTCTGTGAATAGAATTCAAAGGAATGAGAAGAAGAAGAGTTTGCCTTTACTCATTTGGATATATATTTGTGATGGCGATGAGTGGAGTGTTTACCCTCTTAGGAGTTGATGGTAATAATAAAAGAGCACCAAACATTGTGGTGGAAATCACGAGAGGATAACGGCTTTTTCTGGAATGGGATGAAGTATATGCAAGATATGTGATATCCTTGAGCAAATTTAAAGTGGAGTATCAATTATGTTTCGCCGCTAAAGTTGATATAGCACATGTGAATAGACTTCAATGTGCTTTAAGTACATTAGTGAAACACATCGAAGGCAATAAACTCTATCGCTAATTGTACATGCTTAGTATTATTGTTGTTGTTGTAATTATTCAATAAAATTGTTTCGAAATCGAAAATGTTATACATGTTTTTATGGTTTATGTCAGTGAGAATGGAAAAACATGATTTTTCTCACTTTGATGGATGTTTCATGGATTATTGAATCTAACGGGGACAGAGTCAAAGATACTTCTTTCAAGATCTTGTTTTGTCGTTGTTGTTTGGCCAAGTGCACGCTAGGGCCGAATGTTAAGATCCAGGAATAGGAAACAGTTAGATCACGTGTTTCCTTCTAAACCAATCAGCGAGTAGGTTAAATATCCTTCTAGACCAATCAGAGGCTCGCGTACATATTCGTGGCGGAGGATCGCAGAGAATATGAGGAAAGATTTTTGCTAAAGTTTTATTAGTCTGAATAGAATTCAAAGGAGTGAGAAGAATAGTTTTGACTTTACTCATTTGGATATATGTTTGTGTGTTGATGATGACGAGTGGAATGTTTACCCTATTAAAAGTTGATAGTGGAGTTGATGGTAATAATACAAGAGCACCAAACATTGCGGTGGAAATCACGAGAGGATCACGGCTTTGTCTAGAATGGGATGCAGTATATGCAAGATATGTGATATCCTTGAGCAAATTTAAAATGGAAGATCAATTATGTTTCGCTGCAAAAGTTGATATAGCACATGTGAATTGACTTCAATGTGCTTTAAGTGCATTAGTGAAACATATCGAAGACAATAAACTGTATCGCTAGTTGTACATGCTTAGTATTATTGTTGTTGTTGTAATTATTCAATAAAATTGTTTCGAAATCAAAAATGTTCCCTTTCTTTTTTGGTCAGGTTAGGTTAGGTCTAACGAATCAGGATCAATATACAGTGAATCCAAATGATTTACCAGCATTAGTGGTTCACGACAGTTGCCTATACACCGAAGAAGAAGAAATCTAAAGTGAAGATTTAAAGACATTATTGTATATATATATGTGCATTTTATCAATAAACAAATTTACAAACAATCTATCTTCAAATATTTATTTTATTGTAATATCGATATTTATCACTGTTTTAATGTATACTATCTCTGAACGTTGTGTTATTTGAACCTCATCCTCCTCCACTGGCATAATATTTATGAGAGAGGGTATCTCCTCAGCAGATAAATTCTCTTACACTCGAAGTCTCAGGTTAGGTATTCGATCCGAAGACCAACTCCTCAAGAGATCCTCCTCCACTGGCATAATATTTATGAAAGTGGGTATCTCCTCCGCAAATAAATCCTCGCGCACTCGAAGTCTCGGGTTAAGTATTCGATCCGAAGACCCACTCCTCAAGAGATCCTCCGATCTACATGTACAGAGAAGCTCTTCCTCCTCCTCAGGTGTAATCTCGATGGTGTCGATCTCTGTACATGTAGCTAGAAGATCCTCCTCCTCCTCGATAGTGAGCCCCCACACATGCCACACATCCTAAAAAAGATTGAGAACACTATGATGGAAATATAAATTAAAATTTAAACACGGTTGTAGGAGAATGATTCTTGGATATTTTCAGCGGGTTTCAATTTCTGGTAAAAATTACATTTTGTCATCATTTGACAATTTACTAAATTTTAAAGTTTTCTTTAGTTTCAAAAATGTTTTTGTCAGTCATCATCTTTTAATCATTCACAAAAAATACTGAAGAAAACCAGTTTCCACTTTTTATCGATGTTAAAGTATTAAGAAGACTATTATTTCTTTGAAACATACGTTTTAAATTTTTTATTTTCAGGTTTTGATTTTACATTAACCAAGAATTTACACACAGCTTCAACTAGTTATTTTTTTGTTCGGCATAGACGAAAGGTCCAAGACCTCAGTTAGACTAAGTAGATTACTTTCTGTAAACGTATGTATAGTGATAAACTCTTTAGAGTGACAAAAAACTTTTTTTCCCACTAGAGGACATTTTTCAACTAAAAGTAAAGAGCTACTAGACTAAATCAAAGATCTGCAGAAATAATAACGAATAATTGTTCAAACTTAAATTTTCTGTAAACTAATGTATAGTGATAAACTTGTTAGAGTGACAAAAATTTTTTTCCACAAGATGACATTTTTCAACTAAAAATAAAGAGCTATTAGACTAAATCAAAGATGAGCAGAAATAATAACGAATAATTGTTCAAACTTAAATTTTATGTAAAGTTATGTCTAGTCATAAACTTATTAGAATGACAAAAACTTTTTTCCACAAGGGGACATTTTTCAACTAAAAGTAAAGAGCTACTAGACTAAATCAAAGATGTGTAGAAATAATAACAAATAATTGTTCAAACTTAAATTTTCTGTAAACTCATGTCTAGCGATAAACTTGTTAGTGACAAAAACATTTTTTTCCATAAAGGGCATTTTTCAACTAAAAGTAAAGAGCGGCTAGACTAAATCAAAGACGAGCAGAAATAATAACGAATAATTGTTCAAACTTACATTTTTTGTAAATTTATGTTTAATGATAAACTTGTTAGAGTGACAAAAATTTTTTTTCCACAAGAGGACATTTTTCAACTTAAAGTTAAGAGCTACTAGGCTAAATCAAATATGTGCTGAAATAATAACTAATAATTGTTCAAACTTAAATTTTCTTTAAAGTTATGTCTAGTAATAAACTTGTTAGAATAACAAAAACTTTTTTTCCACAAGAGGACATTTTCAACTAAAAGTAAAGGGCTACTAGACTAAATCAAACATGAGTAGAAGTAATAACAAATAATTGTTCAAACTTAAATTTTCTGTAAAGTTATGTCTAGCGATAAACTTGTTAGTGACAAAAACTTTTTTTTCCACAAGAGGACATTTTTCAACTAAAAGTAAAGAGCTACTAGACTAAATCAATGATGAGTAGAAATAATAACCAATAATTGTTCAAACTGAAATTTTCTGTAAAGTTATGTCTAGTGATAAACTTGTTTGAGTAACAAAAACTTTTTTCCACAAGAGGACATTTTTCAACTAAAAGTAAAGAGCTACTAGACTAAATCAAAGATGAACAGAAATAATAATGAATAATTGTTGAAACTTAAATATTCTGTAAAGTTATGTCTAGCGATAAACTTGATAGAGTGACAAAAACTTTTTTTCCATAAGAGGACATTTTTCAACTAAAAGTAAAGAGCTACTAGACTAAATCAAAGATGAACAGAAATAATAACGAATAACCTTTCAAACTTAAATTTTCTGTAAAGTTATGTATAGCGATAAACTTGTTAGAGTAACAAAACTTTTTTCCACAAGAGGACATTTTTCAACTAAAAGTAAAGAGCTACTATACTAAATCAAAGATGTGATGAAATAAAAACGAATAATTGTTCAAACTTAAATTTTCTGTAAATTTATGTCTAGTGATAAACTTGTTAGAGTGACAAAAATTTTTTTCCACAAGAGGGCATTTTCAACTAAAAGTAAAGAGCTATTTGAATTCACTGTATATTGATCCTGATTCGTTAGCCCTAACCTAACCTAACCAGAAAAGAAAAGGAGCATTTTCGATTTCGAAACAATTTTACTGAATAATTGCAGTAACAACAATAATACTAAGCATGTAAAACTAGCGATACAGTTTATTGTCTTCGACATGTTTCACCAATGCACTTAAAGCACATTGAAGTCAATTCACATGTGCAATATTTACCCGGGAGAAGAAAAGTTCAACTTCAATTCTGAATTTTCTCAATGAAAATGAAATAAGTTATTGATCAATTCTATTTTCCCAAAATAATATAAAATTTTCCACTTCAATTCAGATTTTTATCAAAGAGATGAAAAAATTTAAAATATTGTTCCAAATTTTCTTAGAAGATAGAAAAGTTCAAGTTCTCTTCTGAATTTTACCAAAGAACACAATTCAATTCTAATTTCACCAGAGAAAATAAAAAGCTTCCACTTCAGTTTTAAGTTCACCAAGACATAAAAAATTTAAAGTTCACTTCTAAATTTTTTCGTAGAAGATAGGAAAAGTTATACTATGATTGTGATTATTTTCTATGAAGATAAAAAGTTTCACTTTAATTCTAAATTTTCTTAAATTCAATTCCGACCTTTCTCAAAGAGATGAAAATATTTTAAGTTCTTTTACAAATATTTCCCCGTAATAATAAAAATTCAACTTCGATTCTTAATTTTCTCAATGAAAGTTAAATAAGTTATTGATTAATTATATTTTCACAAAATACTATAAAAAGTTTCCACTTCAGTTCAGATTTTTCTCAAAGAGATGAAAAATTTTAAATACTGTTCCAAATTTTTTATAGAAGATAGAAAAGTTCAAGTTCTCTTCTGAATTTTACCAAAGAAAACAATTCAATTCTAATTTCTCCAGAGAAAATAAAATTTTCCTAAGTTTTACTTTAGAAGCTTTTTAAATATTTCTAAAGCACTTATAGATAGAGTGCTAAAAACATTAGAATCAACTTTAGAGGACACGTTATATCACGGGAAGAGGATTTTAAAATCCCCCTTCCCCCCAAACTCAAAAATTTCCAAAATTTTACTTTAGAAGCTTTTTAAATATTTCTAAAGCGCTAATAGATAGAGCGCTACAAATTTCAGAATTGACTTCAGAGGACACGTTATATCAAAGGGAAGAGGTTTTTAAAACCCCCATTCCCCCCAAACTCAAAATTTTCCAAAATTTCACTTTAATTCTAAATTTTCTTAAATTCAATTCCGACCTTTCTCAAAGAGTCAAATTTAAAGTTCTGTTCCAAATATTTTCCCGGAAGAAGAATAAGCCCAAGACAAATCCCCCTTCCCCCCAAACCCAAAAATTTCCAAATTTCACTTTAGAAGCTTTTTAAATATTTCTAAAGCGCTAATAGATAGAGCGCTACAAATTTCAGAATCGACTTCAGAGGACACGTTATATCAAAGGAAGAGGTTTTTAAAACCCCCTTCCCCCCAAACTCAAAATTTTCCAAAATTTCACTTCAATTCTAAATTTTATTAAATTCAATTCCGACCTTTCTCGAAGAGTCAAATTTAAAGTTCTGTTCCAAATATTTTCCCGGAAGAAGAATAGGCCCAAGACATAAAAAATTTAAAGTTCACTTCTAAATTTGTCCGTAGAAGATATGAAAAGTTATACTTTATAATTGTGATTGTGATTATTTTCTATGAAGATAAAAAGTTTCACTTTAATTCCAAATTTTCTTAAATTCAGTTCCGACCTTTCTCAGAGATGAAAAAATTTAAAGTTCTGTTCCAAATATTTCCCCGGAAGAAGAAAAGTTCAACTTCAATTCTGAATTTTCTCAATGAAAATGAAATAAGTTATTGATCAATTCTATTTTCCCAAAATAATATAAAATTTTCCACTTCAATTCAGATTTTTCTCAGAGATGAAAAAATTTAAAACGTTGTTCCAAATTTTTCTTAGAAGATAGAAAAGTTCAAGTTCTCTTCTGAATTTTAGCAAAGAACAGAATTCATTTCTAATTTCACCAGAGAAAATAAAAAGCTTCCAATTCAGTTTTAAGTTCACCAAGACATAAAAAATTTAAGGTTCACTTCAAAAATTTTCCGTAGAAGATAGGAAAAGTTATACTATGATTGTGATTATTTTCTATGAAGATAAAAAATTTCACTTTAATTCTAAATTTTCTTAAATTCAATTCCGACCTTTCTCAAAGAGATGAAAATATTTAAAGTTCTGTTCCAAATATTTTCCCGGAAGAAGAAAAGTTCAACTTCGATTCTGAATTTTCTCAATTAAAACGATACAAACTATTGATCAAGACGTTTGTCCCAAGAATAATATAAGCCGTTTTCACTTCAATTCAGATTTGTCTGGAAAACATGAACAAAATATATATACTGTTTCAAATTTTTTACATAAGATATAAAATTTCAAGTTCTCTTTTGAAATTTACTATAGAAATCAATTCAATTTTACTTACTCCAGACAAAATAGAAAGCTTCCACTTCAGTTTTAAGTTCACCAAGACATAAAAAATTTAAAGTTCAGTACTAAAAAAGTTATTTAAACTTACATCAAACATTGGAGAAACATCGCATACATTTGAACTATTCATTATTTTTATATCTCTCGTTCTATATTTCAGTTTATACTGATTTGTAAACCCTCAAAACCATGAAATATACTAAAATAACGGTTAATTATGTACGAAAATCTTGCTAGGTAACGATTTGTAGAACAATAATTACCTAGCATTTATCAAATAACACTCAAGGGAAAAGGTTTCAAAAAAAAACATCTTGCATCATTTAATGTTTCTATTCTAAATTCTAACGGCACTTTTTTTCCCAATGTGCGTATACAATTGGAAATTTTAAAACTTTAAAAATTAACACGTATCCGTGATCTTTCTTCTGGGCAAAAATACTAAGTTGCAAATTTTTGCAGATATGAGTTTGAAACCTATGTAATATGGTTTTTCTAATACGCTGAATCTAACGGTGTGACTTTTCATTAAAATTCTTTCAATTGTAGGGGATCTTTCCCCCCTCTTTCAAAAATCAGGTAAATTTTCTCAGGGTCGTAGCCTTTGATGAGTAATACTGAACTTAATAAAATTTAGTATTATAAGCCAATTCTTTTGATACATTTATTGACATCAAAATTCCGTTTTTTAAAAGTTTCGATTACTATTGAGCCGTATCAATTGGTTTTTTACTGTTTTTTTATTACGTATATGAGGGGGTTCCCCCCTTAGTCAATACCACACTCTATATGCTAAATTTTAAAGTTTGTTTAAATCACAAATCCCTAAATCATTTTTAAATAATTCTGGGAAATCCTGCGTCCCCTTCATAGAATTGTCCCTTAACCCAAGGAAACTTCCTCCACGGAAAGATTTTCCCGAGTAACCCCTCCTCAAGAAAAAAATCCTTCTTGAGAATGTCTGTATACTTCCCAATAACCAATCCCCGGGACAGGTTCCCCCCACCCCCGGAGGTGCAGGCTGAAGACCCACCGTGGGTGGGGCCCCCCCCCCTATTCCCCGGGGCCGCAGGCCGACGACCGGCCACGGAACAGGATCCTCCACCCCAGGGGCCACAGGCCAAAGGCCGGCCGCAGGCGGCACAGTCGGGACCTCCATCCCCAGGTTAGGTTAGGTTACCTAACATTTCTAGGGTTAGCAGCTTAGGTTAGGTTACATTAGGTTAAGTGGCCGGCCACTCGGGGCCTTCATCCCCAGGTTAGGTTAGGTTACCTAACATTTCTAGGGTTAGCAGGTTAGGCTAGGTTAGGTTAGATTAAGTGGCCGGCCACTTAACCTAACCTAACCCGCTAACCCTATCCCCGGGGCTGCAGGCCAAAGACCGGCCACGGACCAGGATCCCCCACCCCAGGGGCCACAGGCCGAAGGTCGGCCGCAGGCGGCACAGTCGGGGCCTCCATCCCCAGGTTAGGTTAGGTTACCTAACATTTCTAGGGTTAGCAGCTTAGGTTAGGTTACATTAGGTTAAGTGGTCGGCCACTCGGGGTCTCCATCCCCTGGTTAGGTTAGGTTACCTAATATTTCTAGGGTTAGCAGGTTAGGTTAGGTTAAGTGGCCGGCCACTTAACCTAACCTGCTATGCTAACCCTATCCCCGGGGCCGCAGGCCGAAGACCGGCCACGGACCAGGATCCCCCACCCCAGGGGCCACAGGCCGAAGGCCGGCCGCAGGTGGCACAGTCGGGGCCTTCATCCCCAGGTTAGGTTAGGTTACCTAACATTTCTAGGGTTAGGAGGTTAGGTTAGGTTAGATTAAGTGGCCGGCCACTTAACCTAACCTAACCTGCTAACCCTAGAAATGTTAGGTAACCTAACCTAACCTGCGGATGGAGGCCCCGAGTGGCCGGCCACTTAACCTAATGTAACCTAACCTGCTAACCCTAGAAATGTTAGGTAACCTAACCACCTAACCTAAACTCATCTTTTATTTAGTCAATTAGCTCTTTACTTTTAGTTGAAACTGTCCTCTTGTGGAAAAAAATTTTTTGTTACTTTAACAAGTTTATCGCTATACATACCTTCACAGAAAATTTAAGTTTGAACAATTATTAGTTATTATTTCTACTCACCTCTGTTTTAGTCTAGTAGCTCTTTACTTTTAGTTGAAAAATGTCCTCTTGTGGAAAAAAAGTTTTTGTCACTAGCAAGTTTATCGCTATACATAACTTTACAGAAAATTTAAGTTTGAACAATTATTCGTTATTATTTCTACACATCTTTGATTTAGTCTAGTAGCCCTTTACTTTTAGTTGAAAATGTCCTCTTGTGGAAAAAAAAAGTTTTTGTCCCTAACAAGTTTATCACTAGAAATAAATTTAAAGAAAATTTAAGTTTGAACAATTATTCGTTATTATTTCATCACATCTTTGATTTAGTCTAGTAGCTCTTTACTTTTAGTTGAAAAATGTCCTCTTGTGGAAAAAAAGTTTTTGTGACTAACAAGTTTATAACTAGACATAACTTTACAAAAAATTTAAGTTTGAAAAATTATTCGTTATTATTTCTGTTCATCTTTGATTTAGTCTAGTAGCTCTTTACTTTTAGTTGAAAAATGTCCTCTTGTGGAAAAAAAAGTTTTTGTCACTAACAAGTTTATCACTAGACATAACTTTACAGAAAATTTAAGTTTTAACGATTATTAGTTATTATTTCTACTCATCTTTGATTTAGTCTAGTAACTCTTTACTTTTAGTTGAAACTGTCCTCTTATGGAAAAAAATTTTTTGTCACACTAACAAGTTTATTAATAGAAATTCGTTTACAGAAAATTTTTGTTTGAAGAATTATTCGTTATTATTTCTGCTCTTCATTGTTATAGTATAGAAGCTCTTTACTTTTTGTTGAAAAATGCCCTCTTGGGGCAAATAAGTTTTTGTCAATAAGGAGTTTATAATTAGACATAAGTTTACAGAAAATTTTTTCTTGAACAATTATTCTCTATTATTTCTGCACATCTTTGATTCAGTCTAGTAGCTCTTTACTTTTAGTTGAAAAATGTCCTCTTGTGGAAAAAAAGTTTTTGTTACTCTAACAAGTTTATCACTAGACATAAATTTACAGAAAATTTAAGTTTGAACAATTATTCGTTATTATTTCTGCACATCTTTGATTTAGTCTAGTAGCTCTTTACTTTTAGTTGAAAAATGTCCTCTGTGGAAAAAAAGTTTTTGTCACTCTAAAGAGTTTATCACTAGACATACGTTTACAGAAAGTAACCTCTTAGTTTAACTGAGGTATTGGACCTTTCGTCTATGCCGAACAAAAAAATAACTAGTTGAAGTTGTGTTTAAATTCTTCGTTAATATAAAATCAAAAGCATGAAAATTAAAAATGTAAAATGTATGTTTCAAAGAAATAATAGCATTCTTAATACTTTAACATCGATAAAACGTGGAAAGTGGTTTTCTTTAGTATTGTTTGTGAATGATTAAAAGATGGTGACTGACAAAAACATTTTTGAAACTAAAAAAAACTTTAAAATTTAGTAAACTGTCAAATGATGTTAAAGTGTAATTTTTTCCAGAAATTGAAACCCGCTGAAAATATCCAAGAATCATTCTCCCACAACATTGTTTAAATTTTAATTTATATTTCCATCACAGTGTTCTCAATCTTTTTTAGGATGTATGGCATGTGTGGGGGCTCACTATCGAGGAGGAGGAGAATCTTCTAGCTACATGTACAAAGATCGAGACCATCGAGATTACACCTGAGGAGGAGGAAGAACTTCTCTGTACATGTAGATCGGAGGATCTCTTGAGGAGTGGGTCTTCGGATCGAATACTTAACCCGAGACTTCGAGTGCGCGAGAATTTATTTGCGGAGGAGATACCCACTATCATAAATATTATGCCAGTGGAGGGGAATCTCTTGAGGAATTGGTCTTCTTATCGAATACCTAACCCGAGACTTCGAGTGTACGAGGATTTATCTGCTGAGGAGATACCCTCTCTCATAAATATTATGCCAGTGGAGGAGGATGAGGTTCAAATAATAGAACCTCCTGAGATAGTATACATTAAAACTGTGATAAATATCGATATCACAATAAAATAAATATTTGAAGATAGATTGTTTGTAAATTTGTTTATTGATAAAATGCATATATATATACAATAATGTCTTTAAATCTTTACTTTAGATTTCTTCTTCTTCGGTGTATAGGCAACTGTCGTGAACCACTAATGCTGGTAAATAATTTGGATTCACTGTATGTTGATCCTGATTCGTTAGCCCTAACCTAACCAGAAAAGAAAGGGAACATTTTCGATTTCGAAACAATTTTATTGAATAATTAGAACAACAACAATAATACTAAGCATGTACAATTAGCGATACAGTTTATTGTCTTCGATATGTTTTACTAATGCACTTAAAGCACATTGAAGTCTATTCACATGTGTTATATCAACTTTAGCGGCGAAACATAATTGATCCTCCATTTTAAATTTGCTCAAGGATATCACATATCTTGCATATACTGCATCCCATTCCATTCAAAGCCGTGATCCTTTCGTGATTTCCACCGCAATGTTTGGCGCTCTTGTATTATTACCATCAGCTCCACTATCAACTTCTAATAGGGTAAACATTCCACTCATCGTCATCAACACACAAATATATATCCAAATGAGTAAAGTCAAAACTGTTCTTCTCACTCCTTTGAATTCTATTCACAGACTAATAAAACTATAGCAAAAATCTTTCCTCATATTCTCTGCAATCCTCCGCCGCTAATATGTAAGCAAGCCTCTGATTGGTCTAGAAGGAGATGTAACCGACTCGCTGATTGGTTAAGAAAGAAACACGTGATCTAACTGTTTCCTATTCCTGGATCTTAACATTCGGCCCTAGCGTGCACTTGGCCAAACAACAACGACAAAACAAGATCTTGAAAGAAGTGTCATTGACTCTGTCCCCGTTAGACTCAATAATCCAAGAAACATCCATCTAAGTGAGAAAAATCCTGTTTTTCCATTCTCACTGACATAAACCATAAAAACATGTATAACATTTTCGATTTCGAAACAATTTTATTGAATAATTACAACAACAACAATAATACTAAGCATGTACAATTAGCGATAGAGTTTATTGTCTTCGATATGTTTCACTTATGCACTTAAAGCACATTGAAGTCTATTCACATGTGCTATTTCAACTTTTGCAGCGAAACACAATTGATCCTCCATTTTAAATTTGCTCAAGGATATCACATATCTTGCATATACTACATCCCATTCCAGAAAAAGCCGTGATCCTTTCGTGATTTCCACTGCAATGTTTGGTGCTCTTGTATTATTACCATCAACTCCACTATCAACTTCTAATAGGCTAAACATTCCACTCGCCATCACAAATATATATCCAAATGAGTAAAGTCAAACTCTTCTTCTTCTCACTAATTTGAATTCTATTCACAGACTAATAAAACTATACCAAAAACCCTTTCCTTATATTCTCTGCAATCCTCCGCCGCTAATATGTAAGCGAGCCTCTGATTGGCTGAGAAGGAGATGTAACCGACTCGCTGATTGGCTGAGAAGGAAACACGTGATCTAACTGTTTCCTATTCCTGGACGCTTAACATTCGCCCCTAGCATGCACTTGGCCAAAACAACGACAAAACAAGATCTTGAAAGAAGTGTCGTTGACCCTGTCCTCGTTAGACTCAATAATCCAGAAAACATACATCAAAGTGAGGAAAATACTGTTTTTTCATTCTCACTGACAAAAACCATAAAACAGACATAAATTACTGTTGACATCCATGAAAAACATCAAATAAATTGACCGACACTCATAACCGTCCAAGAAACATCCATAAAAGTGAGAAAATTCCTGTTTTTTCAAGTGAGAAAAATTCTGTTTTTTCATTCTCAGTGAGAAAACCATAAACCACGTGGTTCGCGTGGGAGTACTAGGGTCCTTTCTACTATAATTTTCGAAAAATCTTTTAAAACTACTTTTTGCAGTGTTATTTTACTAAAATTTTCATGATTTCTAGTCTGAACCTGACAGATACAAGCATGTCCAGTTCAAATATACGGAGTTAAGATCCTTTAAGAATGTATACGAATAAAACAAAAAACAAGGCAGTTTTACAAGCTCCTTGAATACGAAAAGGATAAACTGATAAATACGACATAGTTTTTAATTTTTTCAATGATATTTCTTAAAACTATTTATCCTTATTGATTAATTTGATAAACACACATTTATAACTCACAGTTTCTTATTCAAAATTTTGATCTTACCGAATTATATAAGGCTCATTGTACTCATTAGTAGGAAACTGACCAACAAAAAAATTTTTTTTTTATACTGGCGGTTTCAACAAAAGTACATTCATCTTTTTTGTTGAAACTTTTTTCGAACTAATCTACCAGGGATTACAAACAAATGTGAATGTAAAACAACACTGTTACATCTCAAAGGGTCATACATGGGAAAAAATTGAAATAAAAAAAAAGTTTTTTCATATTAGAGTAAGGCTCTGCATTAATGCCTAAAAAGACCCAAACACGGTTATTATCTAAGTGGGGTTTCCCCTTCCACACGCCCTCGCTCTTTAAGACAAAGTTTTCGACCACTGAAAAAAATTTACTCATTGTTATGAGTATTTGATACGGGTCGCTAATGCTTAGAGTTTAAAGAATTTTTAACCCCATTTAACTTTATTGGAGAGTTCCCATGTTTTTGTTATACCACGCCTTAGGTTAACGACTTAAGTCGTTTCGGTTAAAGTTTTTATTTTTCTCCTTAATTTGTGCTTAAAAAACTGGTATTTTATAATTCATTTCCGATCGTTTTTTAAACAGCGCAAGGAAATCTGGCGGATAAATCCCCATCCCCATGGAAATATCATCTGGACAATTCAATCCTGGTAACAATTTATACCGGACAATTCCCTTTCACATGTTGGTACCTAAAATTGACTCAGTACTGAGAAATCACGATAGAAAAAGAAACTGTGAATAATAATTCAGATCAAGTCCCATTGAAACCGATTCTGCATGAAAAAATCACTCAATGGAAATTTCAATCACCGCTTTAAATTATCTCCGTTAAAAAGACACTCGTCGAAAAGCCGTCTTCTCCTACCCACCTGACCCGTTTATGTACACGTCCTAAGCAGAACGACTCTAATGACACACTATACACGGTATCGAGCGTAGACAGGTCCTCAGGAGCTCTGAGGGGCCATATTATCTACAAAGACCCAGTTCGTTGCATGTCTTCTCTGTTGAACGACTTGTTTGTCTAACCATGGAAGCAGTTCAGACTTTTAAAAAAGTCTCTAGAGTGAGTGCATTAGTGAATTAAAATTTTTGGTAGATAAAAAAATACACCATAGAATTTAATTTCCGTTAAGACGAGATTTCCTTTGATTCTCTATAGCCACTTGGTGGATACGATCACCTTTTAGAAAAAAACAAAGAAATAAACATACAATCATGATCTTTCTTCTGGCAAAAAATACAAAATTCCACATTTTCGCAGATAGGAGCTTGAAACCTCTACAGTAGGGTTTTCTGATACTCTGAATCCGGTGTGATCTTCCTTCAGATTCTATGACATTTAGGGGGTGTTTAAACCCTTTTTGGAGAATCAGGCAAATTTTCTCAGGCTCGTATCCTTTGATGGGTAAAACAAAACTTAATTAAACTTATATATGTGAAAACAGTGGTGGACCCAGGGGGGGGGGGCGCCCCCGTAGCGTAGTCTAAAGTAGTGTAATTTACTTAATTAACTCAAGTTTGCGTTAATTAAACTTGCTCCTAACGAAAGTTTATCGGATCAACCTATTTTGCGCCACCCCCCTAAGAAAAAATCCTGGATCCGCTCTGTTTGAAATCAGTATAAAAACCCAATTCTTTTTAATATAATTTATCGGTATGAAACTTCCGTTTTTTATAGTTTCGATTGCTATTGAGCCTGGTCACTCTTTTCTTAAAGTTTTGTGCTAAAAACTGTTTGACATCCTGATACCCGACGGTACACTAGGCCTCCGAGTTGAAATACTTCATATTCAAATTACGTATTGACCTGAAGCATATACCGACCGAGTTAAATGGTATTTTGTATTCCTTTGACTTTCTAGTACTCTCCCCCTCATTTTCATTGTCCTGCCTTGTTGACTTGTAACTACATTACTTGTTGACTTAACAGTATTACATAACTACACACTAAAATGTTATCCAACTTGCCATTTGAAGTCCGTTGTGTTAATTAAAGCAAATGTTAAAGTCAAGCTCAAGCCTTTAACTTGACATAATTCATTGAGAAAAACAAATGCATATTTCTGGTAAGCCTATACTCACCGCTGAGTATCATTTTTCCCATAAGAGACTGTTCAAGCTAGTGAATAACACATATTATTCGCCTAATACTGTGCACTTTGTACATGAAAATCTTTGATAAAATTTGTACACGCTTTTCCCAATGCGTTAAAAATTAACAGAAGCGAGTCCTATTTTATGTGCTAAAAATTGTGCGACGGATATTCTACACCAACAGGCGGCCGATTTTCTACTGTCACGTTTATTGACGAGCGAAAAGTCTAATATTATATTACAAAAAATCAATAGAATTTTGGGAGATTTTTTATTGAAATTATAATAAAGAGAGAGTACCGACTCTGCTAATGAGACAAAATGGAAGTTGTGCAAGCCACAACAACTTTAAACTTGCTTTGATAATTGAAAAAAAATTGCTGTATAATTTTTCCCAACAAAGAACGGGTGTAAAGAATAAAGATTATTTACGTACAATTTGATTTTTTGTTTTTATGCGTAAGCCTGAGTGGTCCTTTAAGGATGTGATCAAATTTCAATGTCAAACACTTTGTACTTTCAGTCTAAAAAAGATATTTTTTTTTAGCACATGTAGAATATCTAAGGAATATAGAAGGGCTCCCAAACCAGATCGGACAAAGCAATTTAAGTCTCAAAGGAAAGCTAAACCTTCTTAAACTTTTTGGTACCATATTTTTTAGCTTAATGTTGATGATTTTTCACCTACAGTTTTTTTTTCTTCTTTTTTTTAATTTGGCACCGCCTACAGCCATAAATCACAGAAGTTCATATGAGTCTTTTCAACAAAAATTGATTTGCAATTTTTGTCAAAAATTTTATGATAGTTGGTGAGGGGGGGGGGGGTAAAAACAGAGAAGCCAAGCGCTGTTCCTATGAATTTGTATTCATCGTGTACACTTAGCTGTTCACACGTACTTAACTGTACACACGTTCATTAGTCCTCCGTTTTACTAAAAGAATATTTTCGCGTAACATTTCAATACAACCAAAATAGAAAAATACAGCCAGTTTTGTATCTTAGCTTGTTACCTCATTAAATCAATCAATGAGAATAAAACTCAGCTGGTCTCGTTCTCTTCAGTCTTCGGGTTTAGAATGGCAGAAGGGATGCTATGTTTAAGAAAGCTTCTACCCGATTTTGACACCATACTCCGATTCAAAATACCCCTGTAGTCTCTCTATATACTTTGTGGATTCGCGTAATAAATCTTTCTTCTCTTTAAAAGTAGGAGTTAGTATTTGGGGCCCATGTGACACCAGTTAATGTGCCCAACGTGCAGACTACATACCACCCATGGTTCTCCAAAATCTATCAATCAAGTACAAGCTTAAGCTTAGAAGCTGTTAATGAAAACAAATGTTTAAAACGTTTTAAAGAGAGACGATAGAAAAAATAATTACTCTTTAGTTTAAAAATAGGCATTGTTGAATAATTGAGCTTTAAGGTCAGTATTACAATGGGCTTTAAAAACGAGAAGGAAAGAATTTAGATAACTGAGGGTAATCTTTAATATTTTTGTCTTGGAATGGGGTGTTATAACAAGTGTGGTAGAATTATGAAAATTAGGATTCGGAGTTTTTGATGATAAAAAATGTTTAAAACGTTTTAAAGAGAGACAGAAAAAGTAACTGGAATTCATTTTGAAAAGAGGCGGTATTTAATAATGGGAATAAACAGTAAGTCTAAAAAGGTTATATAAACGCGCTTAGGAAAGAAATATGAAAATATGGGGGGGGGGTTAAAACTGGGTTGAGTGTAAGGGGTTGTAAAATACAGTTGTATTGAAGTCGGAATTATTATTTCTAGGCAAAGTATTGTCTAAATAACACAATAAGTTTTATAGTGTATAAGTAATATTTGTTGTCATATGGGTTCAAGCTACGTGTTTAAGCTTGAAGTTACTATGTATTCTGCCAGTTACACTTGTATCCCTGCAAAAAAGATTAAGTAAAAAAAAAGAAAGCGAGACAACAAAATAAGTGACTGCTCCACAGTGATTTGACTGCTTAACTTGGAAAGATATAATTCCTTGTTTTTTCAAGATTATCCGGCCGATTTGTTATTACAAATGAATCGTGGTATTACCTCCACAATTCTATGTCATCATCAAAGAGCTAAATTTGGAAGGAAATTCATTTTACTTGCATTTTTTGACGAATTTGCTCGTAAAAAAATTGAGAGGAGGGGGGTTAAAATATTGTAACACCACCTCGTCCTGCATTCGATCCATAATATCACTTACGTGTAAAAGAGATTTTTGCTTTTTTGTACGGCTTCGTCTATCCGTTTCTAAAAATAATAAATAAATGGATGTCCACGTAATTGATTTAGTTAGGTAGTGATAGCCTACATTTTGCCGTCTATTTTCATTTTATAGTCTTCGGGCTAAATCAACGACACTACCTATTAAACATTGAAATATAATTTGTGGAGAATAATAACTACCTTCATAAATATCAGTTTATCGTTTATATTATTGTAATAAGTTTTCAGAAAAGTTAACTTAACACGTCAGCAATCAGTTTCAAGATTTTCAACGCGGCAATGGTAACTTGGTAAAATTTTGGTAACTTGGGAATGCATATTTGGCATCAAAGCATTGCAAAATTAGTTTGAAAACACCTCCAATTCAGGCTTATAAATTTTTTTTGGAGCAATACGAGTTCACCACGCCATTCATAATTTACTAGAACATTTTACTAGATCAGCTTTTGTAAGTGTGCAGCATGCCTATCAATCTCTTGGGATGCCCCTACTTTCAACAAGGGAAGTTAAAAGATAAACCGTTGAACGGTGGATCTGGAATAGGGACAAAGTGTCTACTATTCACGCAAGTGATCCCGTTTGAATAGCTCCTGAGTTAATGGTAACCAATTTAATGACGCTAGTGACATTTTTTTTGTTTTGCATAATTTTAATTTTCCATTTAGGCTTTTAATAAAATTCTAAACCTAATCAATTAACTCATGTTACCGACATTTTGCTTTTTTACAATTTCAGTTTTTGTTTAGGCTTTTAATAAAAGTCTAAACCTAATTCTCTGGTTCAGCAAAATGTAATATCATAGTTTGATTGTGAAAAATAGCTAATTGAAGCTATGTTTAAATTCTTCATTAATATAAAATCAAGACATTAAAATTACAGTGTAAATGCATATTTCAAAGAAATAATAGCCTTCTTAATAATTTAATAAACTTTTACTTTCAGAGGAGATATGCTAACCCATCTATGCTCCACATACAAGACGGTGAAGTCGCGGGTCCTTCTAGAGGAACAGTCATAAAATATTCTCGCCCTAACATTACCACCAATCAAGAGAATCCCTACCCTTCCATGTCAATGCCACAACAAGCCTCAACCCCTCGTCAAGCGATGTCCGAACCTACCATCTAAGCTGCTGATCTTAATGTAAGTTTAAATTGTATTATTATTTCTCGCTAAAAATTTTACTTTTACTTTCAGAACTCCATAATAAAGCCCAAAGTCATGTATGATTTGGTATATTAATTTGAAACTTTCAGGAATTGTTAAGGAGACGAAACATGAAAAAAGGAATTTTATAAGGTATAGTGGCTTTTACAATAAAATCGTATGACCGTACATTTTTCTGGTTCCATAAAATGTAATCTCGTAGTTTGATTGTGAAAAATAGTTAATTGAAGCTATGTTTAAATTCTTCGTTAATATAAAATCAAAAACATGGAAATTGTTGAGTAAATGCATATTTCAAAGAAATAATAGCCTTCTTAATAATTTAATAAACTTCCACTTTCAGAACTCCGTATAAGTTGTTAGTACTAGCAGTATTATCATATTTTTGCAAGCCTTTCTTACTATACCTTCAACATTTTTAGATATTTTCTTGATAAAACGTAGTTGTATTGGCCTCAGGTGTCCTTATCTTGTAGTGAGTTGCTAGTAGTAGTTCTATTTTCATGTTTTTTGCAACTATTTGTACTAAAATATATAAATTTTCTAATATTTTCTTAATAAAACATACTTTTGTTGACCTTAGATGGCTTAATGGAGTAGTATGTTGTTAGTAATAGCAATATTATCATGTTTTTGAAAGCTTTTCTTACTATGCCTTCAACATATTCAGACATTTTTCACGATATAACGTAGGAGTATTGGCCTCAGGTGTCCTTATGTTGCAGTAAGTTGCTAGTATTAGTAGTAGTATTTCATGTTTTGCATGTCATTCATACTATCATCCATAAATTTTCTAATATTTTCTCGATAAGATGTGCTTTTGTTGACCTCAGATAGCTTAGTAGTGCCATAAGCTGTTAGTACTAGTTGCATTTCATGTTTTGCAAGCCTTTCTTACTATACCTTCAACATTCTCAGATATTTTCATGATAAAACGTAGTTATATTGGCCTCAGGTGTCCTTATGTTACAGTAAGTTGCTCGTATTAGTAGTAGTATTTCATGTTTTTGCATGTCATTCATACTATTATCCATAAATTTTCTAATATTTTCTCGATAATACGTACTTTTGTTGACCTCAGATAGCTTAGTAGTGCCATAAGCTGTTAGTACTAGTTGTATTTCATGTTTTGCAAGCCTTTCTTACTATACCTTCAACATTTTCAAATAATTGCTTGACATAACGTAGGTGTATTAGCCTCTTGTATCCTTATGTTGCAGTGAGTTGCAAGAAGCAGTTCTAGTTTCATGTTTTTTGCAAGCTATTTGTACTAAAATCTTTAAATTTTCTAATATTTTTTCGATAAAACGTACTTTTGTTGAGCGCAGATGGCTTAGTAGTGCAGTGAGTTGTTAGTACTAGTAATATTATCATGTATTGGAGTGGGAAAAATATTATTTCTAAGAAAAATTTGTGGTTGGGGGGATGTGGTGGTGGCAGAGGGATGTCTTAGAGTAGTTATAGTGCTACACGGTGGGCTGAATTGCTTGCGAAAGCCCGAATGAATGACTTGAAACTAAAATTTTTAGCGAAAAATGTTGGATAAGTGTGTTCGGGGGGATGGGATGATGAGAGGCGATGTCTTAGAGTATTTATAGTGTAACATTGTGAGGTGTACTGTTTAGAGTATCTAACAATAGTAAAGAAAAAACGGTCGTGTTCTCTGTTTTCCACGGGGGGGGGATGTGTGGAGAGCTGGTGCTAGTGTGAAAACAGTGTCATAGCGCCATTCTGCTCTGGCCCATAAGTATACTTTTTTATCGGTTTGGACATATACTCTTCTCACATAGGGATGCTCTGACGTTAGAGTGTTGCTGAAGAAACTCAAAGATAATATTCTTATTATTACTACCTTTAGATTATCTCGAGCGAGACCGTTTTTAGCCTCTTTTATCATCTAGCCGAAGCCTGGATTCCATCTCCTCGGAATGATTCAACAGTGAGCAAACAACCTGAATCGCGTTCGGGTGATCGGATTCCGTCCCTGGGATGAGACAATACTGACCAAACTCCCCCACCTCGCGCGGGGTGGGTGGGAACAAGAATTTTTCCTTTGTATATTTTGATATTTTTGCTGAAAAATGTGCCATGGGTTGCGACAGGGTTGATATAAACCGTACGGTGGATTGGACACTCCCTCGGTGGCGACCTCTCTCCCCTTTTTTCAGAAATTGGACATTAAATCACGTCCGGGCTTTTACCAAGGACATTAAATCTCGTACAGGCTTTTACCAAGGACGTTAAAACTCATACAGGTTTTCACCAAGGACATTGAATCTCATAGAGGTTTTTACCAAAGACATTAAATCTCGTACAGGCTTTTACCAATGACATTAAAGCTCCTCCCGTATGTAAATATACCATAACCACTTAATTGTTGAATTTTAGACATGAAAATTAAGGATATAATGAAAAATACTAAGAAATCCTGTTTATTACATTTATAGGAAACCCCTGCGTACATTCAAGAAGGTCAAACCATTCCGATGAGCTTTTTTAATCATAGTGCGCATGAGGGCGATAATGTATGGGCCGAGTGGGAGCTCACAAGAAGTGATGAGCTTCTTCTTTGTCATGCTGGCGCCGATTCTACAGATTGTATTATGGAAGTTCATCATACTGAGGATGGGCTATCAAATACTTCAGATGATTTGGTGAGGAGGGGACCTTCGGGTCGGCTCTGTGTCGAAGATCACGAGCGGTTATATTATGACATGCCCCCTCTGAGTAATATAATGATAATAGAAGATGATGATATTCAAGTAATTGAACCTGACATTATATATTTAAAAACTGTTATAAATATTGATCTGTCAAATAAATAAAAATTAGAAGAATGAATTTATTTAAATAGCATGGTTAAAAAAGGAAATGTTGATTTCTTAAGAAAAAAAAATTACACAGCTAACTTCTACGAAATTTTTTTTTTATCTTTGATAGAAAACTCAGCTGTGGACTGAGAACACTCTAAGGGGTGATCTAATCAATCTGCAGTATTCATGTACAGAAGTTTCTTCTGGTATCCTTACTTTAAGCATATCGAGTATGAAAAAATTAAAATAGCATAAACAAATTCATTGTATGATTATGGTATAAAACTTATCAAGCATATCAAAAATGAGATTTATCGTAAAATGGTATATGAGAACATTTCCACCATGGTTTCTGTAGTTTAAAATCCTTTTCGTAGAATGAGCTCTTATGTTGTCTTTTAAAGGGCCACTTTTTCTCTTCTCTTAGATCATGTTCATCACAATAATCCGAGTTATATCTTGCTTTATATACATTTTTCATTGGGTTTTCACTGCTGTCTTTTACACTATAGAGAAAGCCCTCTTTATTCAGTCTCTTCTATTAATGTTCATTTTCTATCATATCAACCATTCTTTTGTGTGAAAACACTTGCAACTGGTATTAATTTTTCTCCATGTCACATATAATTATTCTTCTCGTTTCCTCCAGATTCTTCTCATCTGTCTCTGCCTCTATGCTGTCTAAACATGCAGTAAGTTCATGAGAATCTTCAAAGTCATGAAAATGTCCTTTACAAATCGAACAGTTGCAATAAAAGGATATTTCTAACTCAACTTGTTCAATCATGTTATTACACTGCTAACTAAAAACTTAGTGAATTCTATTCACAGACTAATAAAACTATAGCAAAAATCCTTTCCTTATATTCACTCCGCCGCTAATATGTAATCAAGCCCTCTGATTGGTTGAGAAGGGGGATGTATCCGACTCGCTGATTGGCTGAGAAGGAAACACGTGATCTAACTGTTTCCTGGAAACTCATAACATTTGCCTCGAGCAACAACAACAACATGATCTTGAAGGAAGTGCCATTGACCTGTCCCCATTAGACTCAATAGTCCATGAAAGTGAGAAAGTTCCTGTTTTTCTATTCTCACCGACAAAAACCATAAAACATACATGAATCGATGTTGACATAAATGAAAAACATCAAATAAATTGACCAACACACATAACCGTCCATAAAAACATCCATCAAAGTGAGAAAGTTCCTGTTTTTTGATTCTCAATGACAAAAACCATAAAAACAGACATAAATGTGAGAAAATTCCTGTTTTTCATTCTCACTGACAAAAACCATAAAAACATCCATAAAAGTGAGAAAATTCCTGTTTTACAAGTGAGAAAGTTACTGTTTTTTCATTCTCACTGACAAAAACCATAAAACAGACATAAATGTGAGAAAGTTCCTGTTTTTTCATTATCACTGACAAAAACCATGAAAACATCCATAAATTGCTGTTGACATCCATTAAAGTGAGAAAATTCCTGTTTTTCAAATTCTCACTGACAAAAACCATAAAACAGACATAAATGTGAGAAAGTTCCTGTTTTTCAAATTCTCACTGACAAAAACCATAAAACAGACATAAATTACTGTTGACATCCATGAAAAATATCAAATAAATTGACCAACACACATAACCATCCATAAAAACATCCATAAAAGTGAGAAAATTCCTGTTTTTTCATTCTCACTGACAACAAACAGACATGAATTATGTAAAAAAAAGTTGTAGGTGGCAGCACATGTGTTCTCGTGGGACCTTTAGGGTCATCTCTACTGGCAACATAATTATCTTCGAGTGTGT